>NC_134691.1:339927684-339984744 GCF_050947455.1 Rhinoderma darwinii | reverse complement strand
CCTCCCTTATGATAAGTGTAGGCTTTACGACTACAATGTAGACCATAGGGGTCCACTAAATGAGCCTGCTGGACTAGACTATTGAGAAAATTTTCATCATATCTCAATCTTTTGTGACTACTGGAACGATCCACATTACTGGAGACACTATTGAAGTCACCACTCAAAATAAAGACCTTAGAAGTAAAACAATAGGGCTTAATATTTTGGAATAATTCCCTCCTCTCTTTCCTGGTTTGCTGGGCATAGATATTAATGACTCTATAATGTACAGTGTCCAGGGTAAAGTCCAGCATCAGGCAGCGGCCGGAGCAGAGCTCCAGGACTTTCTCCACTTGTACATCCATATTATTAAATAGAATTCCTACGCCATCATTTCGTTCCAGTCCAAAGGACCAGAATGATGGTCCGTGTCTCCAGTCTCTCTTGGCTGCGTACACCTGAGCATTGCTCTTCAGATAAGTCTCTTGTATAAAGATGATGTCAGATTTGTCGTCAGACAGACGCTGGAATATCGCCTGCCGCCTGCTCCTATTCTTCACACTGTTCACATTGATGGAGGTGATTTTCAGCATCATCCTGGTTACAGATCTTTCCTACTTTTTTTCCTTCTTCCACTGCTATGTCCCGTTACACCCCATCTTTTGGTGGACATTGGGGGGTCAGAGTCTTCATCCTGAGGTTCGTCGTCTGGGTTGCGTGAGGAGACTTGCTCCATCTCTGCTTCTTCTTCCTGGTCATCTTCTCCCAGCGCACAGTAACGTCCCCCCGTTATCGCCAGCACTGGAGACTCCGGTGATTTCTTTGCAGCAGTGATTTTTTTCCTCGAAGAATCATCTGTTTTACTTCTCCTTTTAACCGTCTGAAATCCCTCCTCATCCATACTAGTCGCTGCGGCTGGATCAGCTGGTTCTTTACTGGTCGCTGCGACTAGATCAGCTGGTTTTTTACTGGTCGCTGCAGCTGGATCAGCTGGTTCCTTACTGGTCGATGCAGCTGGATCAGCTGGTTCCTTAATGGTGTTGGGCAGATTTTTAGATGTTTTGGTGACAGAGTGACTGGATATTTTACTTTTAGCATGACCTCTATTTTCAGTGGCTGGTGACACTTCTGCAGCATCCACAGATGGGACATTCGTCCCTGGAGCAGGGTCTCTGGTACTTCGGCTTACATCATCGCTGGGGCTTCCAGGTTCTGGGGTTGTATCTACACATATGGAGACATCCTCCTGCTCTTCCTCCATGGTTTCTTTAAAGGTCTCCTCTTTATTATGTTCTGCATGTGGACACTCCCGGAATGTATGTCCAGGTCCTAAGCACAGGTTACAGATGACAGGTCCTGTACACTCGTCCTTCACATGCCCAAACTGACCACATAGTGAGCACTTAATACGGGAACAGTTGAACGCCAGGTGTCTGCCCCCACATCTATGGCACCGTCGCGGTTGACCAGGGTAGTAACATATGCCTCTCTCCGAGCCCAGGTAGAAGGAGTGCGGCAGATGTCTGGTCACTCCATTCTCCTGAACCAGCTGGATCTTGACAGAATATCCTCCATTCCAGATCTCCTCCTCATCATAGATCTTTGTTGGCAGTCTCTTCACCTCACAATATCTGCTCAACCAGTGCTGCAAATCTGCCAGAGCCACCACCTCAGACTGGAACAGGACGGTGGCGGTGACTACCTGGGGTTTAGTCAGCTGGATGACATGTAGATGCTCCCACATCGCGTGCTCCTTTGTATCGTTATAAATACTCCAGAACAAGTCTAGACTATATTGCAGCTTGAAACTGATGTCATAATTCCTGCTGGAGGGAACGTGGATCAGAGCGAACACCTCAGAAGCTTTAAACTTCATAAACTCCTTCAACAAAACTTTCCCAATGTAGAGTCTGGAAGGGATGTTTTCCTCTGGTCCTGAGTACCTGATTCTGACCGCGTTCCTCCTCTGAGGTGTGGGGTTAGTCGGTCTTGTGACGCTGGAGAACAGTCTCCTGTACTGAGGTCTGTCAGCAGGTGGGTCAGGACTGGACCTCTCCTCAGCTGATTGTACTGCAGATCCTCCTGTGTCTGCTCCTGATCGCTGTGTAACCTGCACTCCATTCACTGACACTGCGGACGGCTGAACCTCCAGCACAGGGTCTGCAATGTCCGCCTCAGCCTGTGCCGCTGGTTCATCAGATATCAGACTGTCAATCACCGCGGTGAGCGAGGTCTCACTTATAATGTCAGGACATGAGGCACTTTCTTGCTCACTCCCAGGAGTGCCACTCGCATTTACTTCATCAGTACTGCACATAGAGTCTACTGCAGTTAACCCCTCGTCAGCTGGCACACATTTCTCTGCAGCTTTAGCAGCATTTTTGTTCACTGATTGCACAGACCCCACACATGATGAGAGATGTGATCCTCCAGCCACTGCACACTCATATCTTCCAGGGTTTCCCTGCTCCACAATATTATACACAGTCTTATAGTCAGTGTCTTTTTTTGCAATGATATTTTTTCTCTTCACAGTTTGGGCTCTAGTCTCCCTTTTATTCTCCATTGCCCGGTTCTTTATTTTGGGCACTGTGCATGAGTCTTTCTGCAATCTCTCCTTCAATATCACCAGCTCACGTGTACAAACATCAAGACACTCACATTTCATCAGCTTTGCCTTTGGATCAGTCTCTTGGTTAATTTCAGTTCTCAATTTGCGAACTTGCATTTCCATTTTAAAGATATTTTTCTTTGTCATTTTTGTGCACAATTCACCAACATCATGAGATTCAGTTGACTCACCAGCCACCATTTCCAGATCTTCACCTCCACCATCTCCATGCTGCAGGTCAAACTCCAGACTCTGGGCTTTCCCAGGATCATCAGCCCAGGACCCCTCCCCTCCACCTGGGTCAGAAGCCATGCATAGTCCTAACAGGGAGCTCACAAGCACACGTCTATCCTCTCCTATGGACAAGAATATAACTACTATAATACTGCCCCCTATATACAAGAATATAACTACTATAATACTGCCCCTATATACAAGAATATAACTACTATAATACTGCTCCTATATACAAGAATATAACTACTATAATACTGCCCCTATATACAAGAATATAACTACTATAATACTGCCCCTATATACAAGAATATAACTACTATAATACTGCCCCTATATACAAGAATATAACTACTATAATACTGCCCCTATATACAAGAATATAACTACTATAATACTGCCCCTATATACAAGAATATGACTACTATAATACTACTCCTATATACAAGAATATAACTACTATAATACTAGCCCATATATACAAGTATATAACTACTATAATACTCCCCTATATACAAGAATATAACTACTATAATACTGCTCCTATATACAAGAATATAACTACTATAATACTGCTCCTATACACAAGAATATAACTACTATAATACTGCCTCCTATATACAAGAATATAACTACTATAATACTGCCCCTATATACAAGAATATAACTACTATAATACTGCCCCTATATACAAGAATATAACTACTATAATACTGCCTCCTATATACAAGAATATAACTACTATAATACTGCCCCCTATACACAAGAATATAACTACTATAATACTGCTCCTATATACAAGAATATAACTACTATAATACTAGCCCATATATACAAGTATATAACTACTATAATACTCCCCTATATACAAGAATATAACTACTATAATACTGCCCCTATATACAAGAATATAACTACTATAATACTGCTCCTATACACAAGAATATAACTACTATAATACTGCCTCCTATATACAAGAATATAACTACTATAATACTGCCCCTATATACAAGAATATAACTACTATAATACTGCCCCTATATACAAGAATATAACTACTATAATACTGCCTCCTATATACAAGAATATAACTACTATAATACTGCCCCCTATACACAAGAATATAACTACTATAATACTGCTCCTATATACAAGAATATAACTACTATAATACTGTCCCTATATACAAGAATATGACTACTATAATACTACTCCTATATACAAGAATATAACTACTATAATACTGCCCCCTATATACAAGAATATAACTACTATAATACTGCTCATATATACAAGAATATAACTACTATAATACTTCTCCTATATAAAAGAATATAACTACTATAATGCTGCCCCTATATACAAGAATATAAATACTATAATACTGCCCCCTATATACAAGAATATAACTACTATAATACTGCCCCTATATACAAGAATGTAACTACTATAATACTGCCCCCTATGTACAAGAATGTAACTACTATAATACTGCCCCCTATATACAAGAATATAACTACTATAATACTGCCCCCTATATACAAGAATATAACTACTATAATACTGCCCCCTATATACAAGAATATAACTACTATAATACTGCCCCCTATATACAAGAATATAACTACTATAATACTCCCCTATGTACAAGAATATAACTACTATAATACTGCTCCTATATACAAGAATATAACTACTATAATACTGTCCCTATATACAAGAATATGACTACTATAATACTACTCCTATATACAAGAATATAACTACTATAATACTGCCCCTATATACAAGAATATAACTACTATAATACTAGCCCATATATACAAGTATATAACTACTATAATACTCCCCTATATACAAGAATATAACTACTATAATACTGCCCCTATATACAAGAATATAACTACTATAATACTGCTCCTATACACAAGAATATAACTACTATAATACTGCCTCCTATATACAAGAATATAACTACTATAATACTGCCCCTATATACAAGAATATAACTACTATAATACTGCCCCTATATACAAGAATATAACTACTATAATACTGCCTCCTATATACAAGAATATAACTACTATAATACTGCCCCCTATACACAAGAATATAACTACTATAATACTGCTCCTATATACAAGAATATAACTACTATAATACTGTCCCTATATACAAGAATATGACTACTATAATACTACTCCTATATACAAGAATATAACTACTATAATACTGCCCCCTATATACAAGAATATAACTACTATAATACTGCTCATATATACAAGAATATAACTACTATAATACTTCTCCTATATAAAAGAATATAACTACTATAATGCTGCCCCTATATACAAGAATATAAATACTATAATACTGCCCCCTATATACAAGAATATAACTACTATAATACTGCCCCCTATATACAAGAATGTAACTACTATAATACTGCCCCCTATGTACAAGAATGTAACTACTATAATACTGCCCCCTATATACAAGAATATAACTACTATAATACTGCCCCCTATATACAAGAATATAACTACTATAATACTGCCCCCTATATACAAGAATATAACTACTATAATACTCCCCTATGTACAAGAATATAACTACTATAATACTGCTCCTATATACAAGAATATAACTACTATAATACTGCCCCTATATACAAGAATATAACTGCTATAATACTGCCTCCTATATACAAGAATATAACTACTATAATACTGCCCCCTATATACAAGAATATAACTACTATAATACTGCCCCCTATATACAAGAATATAACTACTATAATACTGTCCCTATATACAAGAATATAACTACTATAATACTGCCCCCTATATACAAGAATATCGCTACTATAATATTGCCCTCTATATACAAGAATATAACTACTATAATACTGCCCCTATATACAAGAATATAACTACTATAATACTCCCCTATATACAAGAATATAACTACTATAATACTGCTCCTATATACAAGAATATAACTACTATAATACTGCTCCTATATACAAGAATATAACTACCATAATGCTGCCTCCTATATACAAGAATATAACTACTATAATACTGCCCCCCTATATACAAGAACATAACTACTATAATACTGTCCCTATATACAAGAATATAACTACTATAATACTGCTCATATATACAAGAATATAACTACTATAATACTTCTCCTATATAAAAGAATATAACTACTATAATGCTGCCCCTATATACAAGAATATAAATACTATAATACTGCCGCTATATACAAGAATATAACTACTATAATACTAGCCCATATATACAAGTATATAACTACTATAATACTCCCCTATATACAAGAATATAACTACTATAATACTGCTCCTATATACAAGAATATAACTACTCTAATACTGCCCCTATATACAAGAATATAACTACTATAATACTGCCTCCTATATACAAGAATATAACTACTATAATACTGCCCCCTATACACAAGAATATAACTACTATAATACTGCTCCTATATACAAGAATATAACTACTATAATACTGCCCCCTATACACAAGAATATAACTACTATAATACTGCACCCTATATACAGGAATATAACTACTATAATACTGCTCCTATATACAAGAATATAACTACTATAATACTGCCCCCTATATACAAGAATATAACTACTATAATACTGCTCCTATATACAAGAATATAACTACCATAATGCTGCCTCCTATATACAAGAACATAACTACTATAATATTGTCCCTATATACAAGAATATAACTACTATAATACTGCTCATATATACAAGAATATAACTACTATAATACTTCTCCTATATAAAAGAATATAACTACTATAATGCTGCCCCTATATACAAGAATATAAATACTATAATACTGCCCCCTATATACAAGAATATAACTACTATAATACTGCCTCCTATATACAAGAATATAACTACTATACTACTGCCCCCTATGTACAAGAATATAACTACTATAATACTGTCCCTATATACAAGAAAATAACTACTATAATACTGCCCCCTATATACAAGAATATAACTACTATAATACTGCCCCCTATGTACAAGAATATAACTACTATAATACTGTCCCTATATACAAGAATATAACTACTATAATACTGCCCCCTATATACAAGAATGTAACTAGTATAATACTGCTCCTACATACAAGAATATAACTACTATAATACTGCCCCTATATACAAGAATATAACTACTATAATACGGCCCCCTATATACAAGAATATAACTACTATAATACTACCCCCTATATACAAGAATATAACTACTATAATACTGCCCCTATATACAAGAATATAACTACTATAATACTGCCCCCTATATACAAGAATATAACTACTATAATACTGCCACTATATACAAGAATATAACTTCTATAACACTGCCCCTATATACAAGAATATAACTACTATAATACTGCTCCTATATACAGGAATATAATTACTATTATACTGCCTTCTATATACAAGAATATAACTACTATAATACTGCCCCCTATATACAAGAATATAACTACTATAATACTGCCCCCTATATACAAGAATATAACTACTATAATACTGCCCCTATATACAAGAATATAACTGCTATAATACTGCCCTCTATATACAAGAATATAACTACTATAATACTGCTCCTATATATAAGAATATAACTACTATAATACTGCTTCCTATATACAAGAATATAACTACTATAACTCTGCCCCCCATATACAAGAATATAACTACTATAATACTGCCCCCTATATACAAGAATATAACTACTATAATACTGCTCCTATATACAAGAATATAACTACTATAATACTGCCCCTATATACAAGAATATAACTACTATAATACTGCCCCTATATACAAGAATATAACTACTATAATACTGCTCCTATATACAAGAATATAACTACTATAATACTGCCCCTATATACAAGAATATAACTACTATAATACTGCCCCTATTTACAAGAATATAACTACTATAATACTGCTCCTATATACAAGAATATAACTACTATAATACTGCCCCTATATACAAGAATATAACTACTATAATACTGCCCCTATTTACAAGAATATAACTACTATAATACTGCTCCTATATACAAGAATATAACTACTATAATACTGCCCCTATATACAAGAATATAACTACTATAATACTGCCCCCTATATACAAGAATATAACTACTATAATACTGCCCCCTATATACAAGAATATAACTACTATAATACTGCTCCTATATACAAGAATATAACTACTATAATACTGCCCCCTATATACAAGAATATAACTACTACAATACTGCCCACTATATACAAGAATATAACTACTATAATACTGCCTCCTATATACAAGAATGTAACTACTATAATACTGCCCCCTATATACAAGAATATAACTACTATAATACTGCTCCTATATACAAGAATATAACTACTGTAATACTGCTCCTATATACAAGAATATAACTACTATAATACTGCTCCTATATACAAGAATATAACTACTATAATACTGCTCCTATATACAAGAATATAACTACTATAATACTGCTCCTATATACAAGAATATAACTACTATAATACTGCCCCCTATATACAAGTATATAACTACTATAATACTGCTCCCTATATACAAGAATATAACTACTATAATACTGCCCCCTATATACAAGTATATAACTACTATAATACTGCTCCTATATACAAGAATATAACTAATATAATACTGCCCCCTATATACAAGTATATAACTACTATAATACTGCTCCTATATACAAGAATATAACTACTATAATACTGCCCCTATATACAAGAATATAACTACTATAATACTGCCCCTATTTACAAGAATATAACTACTATAATACTGCTCCTATATACAAGAATATAACTACTATAATACTGCCCCTATATACAAGAATATAACTACTATAATACTGCCCCCTATATACAAGAATATAACTACTATAATACTGCCCCCTATATACAAGAATATAACTACTATAATACTGCTCCTATATACAAGAATATAACTACTATAATACTGCCCCCTATATACAAGAATATAACTACTACAATACTGCCCACTATATACAAGAATATAACTACTATAATACTGCCTCCTATATACAAGAATGTAACTACTATAATACTGCCCCCTATATACAAGAATATAACTACTATAATACTGCTCCTATATACAAGAATATAACTACTGTAATACTGCTCCTATATACAAGAATATAACTACTATAATACTGCTCCTATATACAAGAATATAACTACTATAATACTGCTCCTATATACAAGAATATAACTACTATAATACTGCTCCTATATACAAGAATATAACTACTATAATACTGCCCCCTATATACAAGTATATAACTACTATAATACTGCTCCCTATATACAAGAATATAACTACTATAATACTGCCCCCTATATACAAGTATATAACTACTATAATACTGCTCCTATATACAAGAATATAACTAATATAATACTGCCCCCTATATACAAGTATATAACTACTATAATACTGCTCCTATATACAAGAATATAACTACTATAATACTGCCCCCTATATACAAGTATATAACTACTATAATACTGCTCCCTATATACAAGAATATAACTACTATAATACTGCCCCTATATACAAGAATATAACTACTATAATACTGCCCCCTATATACAAGTATATAACTACTATAATACTGCTCCCTATATACAAGAATATAACTACTATAATACTGCCCCTATATACAAGAATATAACTACTATAATACTGCCACCTATGTACAAGAATATAACTACTATAATACTGCCCCTATATACAAGAATATAACTGCTATAATACTGTCCCCTATATACAAGAATATAACTACTATAATACTGCCCCTATATACAAGAATATAACTACTAAAATACTGCCCCCTATATACAAGTATATAACTACTATAATACTGCTCCCTATATACAAGAATATAACTACTATAATACTGCCCCTATATACAAGAATATAACTGCTATAATACTGTCCCCTATATACAAGAATATAACTACTATAATACTGCTCCTATATACAAGAATATAACTACTATAATACTGCCCCTATATACAAGAATATAACTACTATAATACTGCCCCTATATACAAGAATATAACTACTATAATACTGCCCTTATATACAAGAATGTAACTACTATAATACTTCTTGCTATAGATAGTGGCGTAACTACCGCCGTAGCAGCAGTAGCGGCTGCTACGGGGCCCGCGGCATGAGGGGGCCCGTGTCGCCCGCCGGCACGGGCCCCCACCATGGCCGGAGGCTCCTCTAGCTGCCGCTATGGCTACTACAGCGCGACACCTCTTAACAGTACGGCAGAGCAGGGAGGTATCTCCCCGATCTGCCATTAAACAAAAGACATGTATCCCCTCTCCACAGGATCTCCACAGGACAGGGGATACATGTGTGATCGCTGGCAGCGATAGGGAGAACGGGGGACTGAAAGTCCCCTGAAGTTCTCCGTCACAAACCTCGGACTTCCGGGGTCTGTGTCGGCAGCTCCGTAGAAATGAATGGAGCGCTGGTCGTGCTTGTGCGCATGCGTGACCAGCGCTCCTTTCATTTTTATTGAGCTGCGCAGACGCCGGAAGTCAGAGGTTAGTCGTGGAGAACTTGGGGGGACTTTCGGTCCCACGTTCTCCCGATCGCTGCAAGCGATCACACATGTATCCCCTATCCTACAGGGGGGGGGGCTGTAAGGCGTTCCCTACAGGGGGGGGGGGGCTGTAAGGCGTTCCCTACAGGGGGGGGGGCTGTAAGGCGTTCCCTACAGGGGGGGGCTGTAAGACGTACCCTACAGGGGGGCTGTACGGCGTTCCCTACAGGGGGGGGCTGTACGGTCGTTCCCTACAGGGGGGGGCTGTACGGCGTTCCCTACAGGGGGGGCTGTACGGTGTTCCCTACAGCGGGGGCTGTATGGCGTTCCCTACAGCGGGGGCTGTATGGCGTTCCCTACAGACCCCCCCTGTAGGGAACGCCATACAGTCCCCCCTGTAGATAACGCCATACAGTCCCCCCTGTAGATAACGCCATACAGTCCCCCCTGTAGATAACGCCATACAGTCCCCCCTGTAGATAACGCCATACAGTCCCCCCTGTAGATAACGCCATACAGTCCCCTCTGTAGATAACGCCATACAGCCCCCTCTGTAGATAGCGCCATACAGTCCCCCCTGTAGATAACGCCATACAGTCCCCCCTGTAGATAACGCCATACAGTCCCCCCTGTAGATAACGCCATACAGACACCCCCTGTAGATAGCGCCATACAGTCCCCCTGTAGATAACGCCATACAGCCCCCCCGTAGATAACGCCATACAGCCCCCCTGTAGATAACGCCATACAGTCTCCCTGTAGATAACGGCATACAGTCCCCCTGTAGATAACGCCATACAGCCCCCCTGTAGATAACGCCATACATCCCTCCTGTAGATAACGCCATACAGTCCCCCTGTAGATAGCGCCATACAGCCCCCCTGTAGATAATGCCACACAGTCCCCCTGTAGATAACGCCATACAGTCCCCCTGTAGATAACGCCATACAGCACCCCTGTAGATAACGCCATACAGCACCCCTGTAGATAACGCCATACAGTCCCCCTGTAGATAACGCCATACAGCCCCCCTGTAGATAACGCCATACAGCCCCCCTGTAGATAACGCCATACAGCCCCCTCTGTAGATAACGCCATACAGCCCCCTCTGTAGATAGCGCCATACAGCCCCCCTGTAGATAGCGCCATACAGCCCCCCTGTAGATAGCGCCATACAGCCCCCCTGTAGATAGCGCCATACAGCCCCCCTGTAGATAGCGCCATACAGCCCCCCTGTAGAGAACGCCATACAGCCCCCCCCTGTAGATAACGCCATACAGCCCCCCCTGTAGATAACGCCATACAGCCCCCTCTGTAGATAGCGCCATACAGACCCCCCTGTAGATAACGCCATACAGTCCCCCTGTAGATAGCGCCATACAGTCCCCCTGTAGATAGCGCCATACAGCCCCCCTGTAGATAGCGCCATACAGCCCCCCTGTAGATAGCGCCATACAGCCCCCCTGTAGATAACGCCATACAGCCCCCCTGTAGATAGCGCCATACAGTCCCCCTGTAGATAGCGCCATACAGTCCCCCTGTAGATAGCGCCATACAGTCCCCCTGTAGATAGCGCCATACAGCCCCCCTGTAGATAGCGCCATACAGCCCCCCTGTAGATAACGCCATACAGCCCCCCTGTAGATAGCACCATACAGCCACCCTGTAGATAGTGCCATACAGCCCCCCTGTAGATAGTGCCATACAGCCCCCCTGTAGATAGCGCCATACAGACCCCCTGTAGATAGTGCCATACAGCCCCCCTGTAGATAGTGCCATACAGCCCCCCTGTAGATAGTGCCATACAGCCCCCCTGTAGATAGCGCCATACAGCCCCCCTGTAGATAGTGCCATACAGCCCCCCTGTAGATAGTGCCATACAGCCCCCCTGTAGATAGTGCCATACAGCCCCCCTGTAGATAGCGCCATACAGCCCCCCTGTAGATAGTGCCATACAGCCCCCCTGTAGATAGCGCCATACAGCCCCCTTTGTAGATATCTACAGAGGGGACTGTATGGCGTTATCTACAGGGGGGGGGGCTGTAAAAAAGGCACTATCTACATGGGGGGGGGGGGGGGGTTGTGTGACACCCAGGGGAGGGGAGGTCTGGTTTGTGTCTCTAGTTTTACCTCCTACGCTTCAGTACTTCAATCTGTCGAATTGTCTCCTTGTGCCCCTGGTTGTGGTCTGTTTGCGGCTGACTGGTGACCCCCGCAGACCTCGGGTCCATCTCACGTGTTGCGGTGCGTGGTTGCCCCCTGGCATGCTGTAGGGGTAGTGAAGCAGTGAATAGAACCTGCCAAGATGAATATCGTGAGCCGCTGTATTTATCGGCTGCTCTGATACTTCAGCTGCTATTAATCCTCTCTGTTCCTGACCGTCTGACTGCTGCAATGTGAAATATGTAAACACTATAGGGCGGCATTTAGGGGATTTACTCCTCAAGTCCTCAGCCTTGGGCACTGCTGGAATATATTGGACTCAGCCGCTTCATGTCATATGTATTGATTTACTCTAAGGTTATAATCCTGTATTCTGGTTCTATTCATATTTTTCAGACACATCTGGTACCTACATGGAAGATAAAGACGATGATCTTATTCCTCCCCTCGATTATTGCATCAGAACCAAGTAAGTGCTGCTCCCATCATATACCATAGACCATAGACCAGAGCTAGACAACCTTGGAGTGTATTTCAGAAAACTAACCCCACTAGGTCACAACTTGTAATAATGAAATGCATGCCGGCAACACCTTTACTTTCTTTTCTTTATTACTATTATTTCTTCTTTAATAATGCCACCACTGAACCCCCACATGCCCTCTCACCTGTGCCCCCACTTGCCCTCTCACCTGTGCCCCCACTTGCCGTCTCACCTGTGCCCCCACTTGCCGTCTCACCTGTGTCCCCACTTGCCGTCTCACCTGTGTCCCCACTTGCCGTCTCACCTGTGTCCCCACTTGCCGTCTCACCTGTGCCCCCACTTGCCCTCTCACCTGTGCCCCCACTTGCCGTCTCACCTGTGCCCCCACTTGCCGTCTCACCTGTGCCCCCACTTGCCGTCTCACCTGTGCCCCCACTTGCCGTCTCACCTGTGCCCCCACTTGCCGTCTCACCTGTGCCCCCACTTGCCGCCTCACTTGTGCCCCCACTTGCCGCCTCACCTGTGCCCCCACTTGCCGCCTCACCTGTGCCCCCACTTGCTGTCTCACCTGTGCCTCCATTTGCCGTCTCACCGGTGCCCCCCAATCGCAGTCTCGCCGGTGCCCCCCAATCGCAGTCTCGCCTGTGCACCTCATTTGAAGACTCGCCGGTGCCCCCCATTTGCAGTCTCACCGGTGCCTCCCATTTGCAGTCTCACCGGTGCCTCCCATTTGCAGTCTCACCGGTGCCTCCCATTTGCAGTCTCACCGGTGCCTCCCATTTGCAGTCTCACCATTGCCCTATGTGCAGTCTCACCGGTGCCCCCCCACTGTGCAGCCTCAGCAGTGCCAGCATTTTCAGTCTCAACAGTGCCCCAATATACAATTGCACCACAGTGCCACCAAAGTGCCCTCGTTAACATTTCCACAATTTGCAGTAACAACACAGTGCCCTCTTTTACGCTGCATCCAGAGTTTCCCCACTGCTTCCCCAGCAGCAACTTACATGACAGTAATCAGGTGGTCCCTACGCAGAGTCCCCCCTACTCAAACATAAGGCTGTAAGGGATAAAAGGGAGTTTTTTAATTCCAGTTGCAAAACTAAAAGGGTGACTATACTTTTGCAACCATTTCCGATTCTCAAATTAATCCTCAGTATTAAATCAAGCAACTTTGCAATTAGTTTTGATTAAAAATCTCCTATGTTTTGTGTCTACAGCCGCTTTGCAGATCTATGTGTCGCCACGGTTACAGACTACAAACTATCCCTGCGTAGTCTGATTTTGCAGTCATGTGTTACTCTCTTGCATCTGCCTCTTTTTTTTAAAACCTACAGACCGTTAGGGAGGGGCAGATGGAAGAGAGTAACACAGACTGCAGGATCAGACTACACAGGGATTGTTTGTAGTCTGTAACCATGGCGACACGCAACTCTGTTTTGTAGCTGTATACACAAAATGGTGGGAGATTTTTAATGGTAAAGTTGCTTCCTTTTGCTATAGTGTGCGCCCTGCTCACTGTCACTGCTCCTGGAGTAAGTAAAGAACTCCTTGAGATACTATTTTTCAATAAAAGGAGAATATTTCATCCAGCAGCTAAACCCCCTCTGCTGTTTTTGACGGCTTGGCTGGACCATTATACATTAGTAACTGGAAGAAGTCGGTGTGGAGAAGCGCCAGTTGGGTGCGGTGGATGAATGCAGTAAGGACTGGATTTGGAGAATTCCTGTGTCTCCCATGTTAACCATCTACCGCATACTTGGCCTCCATGTAAAGCCAATGTCAGAAGACCAACCTATAGCTGAAGACATCCAGATGTTCCCAGCGCATGACTGTGGTTTCTGCTGTGTTAACGTTATGGGGGCGCTCTGCAGATACGTGTACTGTACAGACACTATGTACTGAGAGAGGGACCACCATGGGTTCTGTATCACCCCCTGTTCCCTATTAGTCACGTCACTCATTCCCGAAAGAAGGCAACGTACAATACAAGAAGAACCACAAGGCTCAACATGTTGCCACTGCCGGCGAGATTTTTTTATATTTTTTTCTCCTGTCAATTTGTTGAACATTCTTTTCAGTATATTCACAGTTTTATTTGTTTCAGGGAAAGCTGAGTGGGATCCAACATGGCCGACCTTACATCTCCCACGGGGTCATCATCCGGCTTCCTGAGACATTATGGAGGGAATTTATTAACCGTTCTATGACTGTTTTCTGGCATAGAAAAGACATAAATGCCCCAAAAGTTGCAGTTTTTCACACAAATTTGCGTTCCTCACGCCACTTTACCAAAATGTGGGTGGTGCTTAGAAAAAGGGGGCGGGGTCTAATTTATTTTTTCTTTGATTTATAGCAGAAATGTTTCTGGCGGTCGGAGATGTGCCTGATAAACAGCCACACGCCTCTTAATAAATTTGGTGCATATTAGTGCAACCTATTCTGTGTTTAGACTGGCGTATGAAATGCCGGTCTTAGTAAATCCCCCCCTATGTCCTCCTAGTTATGGTAGGTCCTACACCCCTTCTGATATTATTACTTACAACTTCTGCGGGAAATGCATTGGCGGCCATGTTGGTTGTTTCCCGGCTTGTATGTGGTATGTACAATATTGTCTTAAGGGGAAGAGGTTTTTTTTTGTTTTTGTTTTTTGTTCCCCCGTTTGAGGTGGACTGCTCTTTAATTTAAAGGAAATCTCCACTTTTTAAGCCTAATATGTAATAACAACAATAATAATCTGCTAGGTCACATGTCTGACAGCGGGGAGGAGCTAAACCGCTGTCCGTTTCCAAAGGCAACCGACTGAATTTTGACAGCGGCTAAGATATTAAAAAAACGTTCTGAACTTTTTATATCGATTCTGTGAAATGTTGCTGAGAGTAGAGTTATACTTTACTTGTTTAACCCTTCAAAGTCATGACGTATTACCTAAATCCTTGGCTGTGAAATAATTGCCGTGACTAGAATATAAGAGGCCAGAATCTCAGCTTTCAAATGCTACCAGGACCACAGCTCTAGGTTCAATATTTGCGGCGCGGCACTCGTTTGATCGGGGAGCAGGATGAATCGTTTTACATCCTCTTTCTGTGTCTGCGTAGGGGAGGAGGTGGGAGGGGAAGCTGCAAGTGAGAGCAGGAAGGAATATCCTAGCCTGTTACTGTCATCTCTCCGCGTATGATGCCTCCAATGACAGCAGGAACTTTACTTCATGTTATACCTCCTTTCCTGGGTGGCATTTTGAGAATGTGTCAGGTTTCTACTTTAATAAAATCTATGGGTATGGGGGATAATTTTTTTTATTTTTTTTTAGAATTTTTTTTTTTTGTGAATGTCAAAAGTGGAATATGTGCCCCGAAACCTCTTGCAGCGAAAGTTTTAATCTATGTATATATTGTTCCAGGTGGAAAGGCGCAGTCGTGGACTGGAATGGTACAGACCCCATTCTATAAACCTGGCCACCGCACCCTATATCCAGGGAATGATGTTACACTGCGGCCTGAACGTTGACCTTAGATGTTCCTGGTGCCAAGCAGACACTCACATGGCATTTCCTCAGGAGACTCTGACGCGCTGCTGATTTTTCTTTAAAGTAAAAGATCCTTTTGTGCCAGGCGAGCAGTAAAGAGTCTGTCTGTGTATGTGATACAAGCATAATAGAAATTATTCAGTGGATGTTACAGTATTTAGGACACTGGTAAAGGGTCCGAGCACTATAGGATATTGGAAAATATCTGCAGATGTAGCAGAGTTGACTTTGTCTTTAACTCTTTGGAGCTGCATTGTTAGAGAGTTCTCCTGATGCATTAAGTTTAAAATAGTTTAGAAGGTTACCCTGCAGTCCTATGTAAAACCACAAATAAAAATTAGGATAGCACTGCAAGTTATGACCAATGACCCACTGAGCTGTGCTACATCTGACAAACTCATTACTACTACATGTCAACTTCTTGAATTACAGATGTGACTTGGAAATATACCATAAGTGTCTATAAAATCAAATTATCCTCAAGAAATACTTTGCACATTATGAAGACTGTAAAATCCCTGCACAGATCCCTCCTCAGTGCATCTCAAGAGGCCATCAATACATTTGTACAAAAATCTGATTAATAACGCAGATTGAGATATTTTGGCAGCACAGGAACAAAACCGCTTTGAGATAGTGGGTTGGAAACAATAATAGTGTCTTAAGTAAAAAAAACAAACCACATGGGTATACAGCTCTCATGCAGACCTATGTGACTCCATCGTTACAGATTACAGACAAATACCCTGTGTGCAATCTGATCGTCTGCTCCCTCTTCTTAACCTACGGACAGTAGAAGAAGAGGCAGACCTGCAGGGTCAGACTCCACTGGCATTGTTTGTAACCATGGAGACGCATAGCTCTGCTTAGAAGCTGTATACATAAAACGGTAGAAAATGTTTAACCGAGACTAATCAAAATGTTACTTCATTTTTTCTTTTCATTGGAGCAATTGAAAATGGTTGCAGACGTTTACATACCCGTCAACTTACCTAGACCGGTGTTTCTCAATGTTCCCAAGCCAAGTACTCCCTGCTCAAATAAATACATTAAAGTACCCCCAAGGCTATGATCATACTATTAAAAGCACAGCATGAGAATAGTGCAAATATCCCCCCAGAAACGTGACGTGCACTCCCTGGGGTACATGTACCACGGCCTGGACCAATTAGCCATACAGTGGAAAGAATCCTTCCTGACCCTTTACTGGCGATCAGACAGGTCCCTTGGAGGATCCATCCACACTTCCTTCTATTACCAATTTTTGTCTGTCTGGCAATCTGGTTGCTAGGGACACCGTGCTCAACAACCTAAATTTTAACGCAGTGAGATTAGTAAAGGCCCCCGTTACACGAGTTGAAAGAACGCTCGTTCCCGATTATGGCCATTGTGTAAACCGATCATCGATCAGCCTACAAAAAAAAAACTATTTCTCGTTCATCAGCTGAGAGATGACGGAGAGATGTGCTGCCGACAATGACGCAAACTGATGAGAACGGAACGATCGTATTAATGATCGATCATCCCCAGACCGTAAAGTATCGCCGCATATAAAAGAGCATGTTAACAAGCGCAGATAGACTTGTTATATCGTCAACCAGGATTGCACTGGGCAAAAATCTGCCCGTGTGAACCAACCTCAGCTTGGGCATAGTCGAGGCACGGAGGCTAGGCCGCGTTCAGACCAGGCTTTTTTCTATTTGTCACTGTCCTGTTAATGTGTAATTGGTGGAAGACGTCTATAACTTATTTAGCGCTTTAATTTATCATGAAATTGCTTGTTGTGTTTCTGTTGAATTTTTTACTGTTTTATTTTTATTAAATTTGTTTTATATGTGATGAAAATGATTCCTTAATTCTTATGTCAATCACTTGAGTCGCACATAAAGTACAGTTCATGTTTACAGTGGATTTCAGAATCTCCTAGACCGGACTTGCACTGTATTGCCATGTATTTGGCTAAGTGAAGTGCCTGTTACTGGCTCTGCAGACCCTGTAATCTGCTTTCTTCAGACAGAGCTTCCTTCTGCAGCTAGAGAGATAATAAATCATCAAATCTTATATCAAAGAAACAGCCAAGTGACCGTGTGTGAGTGAAGAGATCCTGTTCATATTATATTACAGCTTTGCCTAGGGTTAGATACAGGCAAACACGCAGCTGACCCTTCCACAGGATGAAAAAAGCAGCTGAACCTTTTAGCAGGAACAGGACTCTAAAAAGCCTCAGAAAGCCACTGAGGAGACTAAGAAATACAGTAATATTACACACTATTGCTGCTTTCATGCCTGTCTGTGCATATAATGTGGGCCTGGGTGGTGTACAGCCCTACGCCTCGAAAAACGGCTAAAAAACGCCTTCAAACTTCTGCCCATTGATTTCAATGGGAAAAACGGCGTTCCGTTACCACGGGCCGTCCTTTACGCGGCCATTTTTAAAAACTGCTGCGGAAAAAAACGCCCGCGAGAAAGAAGTGCGTGTCACTTCTTGAGCCGTTTTTGGAGCCAATTTTTTTTGAATCCATAGAAAAACAGCTCCAAGAACGTCCGTAAAAAAACGCTGCAAAAAAATGCAAGTTGTTTAAAGAGGCTCTGTCACCACATTATAAGTGTCCTGTCTCCTATATAAGATAATCGGCGCTGTAATGTAGGTGACAGTAATGCTTTTTATTTTAAAAAAACAATCTTTTTTCACAACGTTAGGAGCGATTTTGGTTTATGCTAATGAGCTTTCTTAATGCCCAAGTGGGCGTACTTTTACTTTCGACCAAGTGGGCGTTGTACAGAGGAGTGCATGACGCTGACCAATCAGCATCATGCACTCCTCTCCATTCATTTACACTGCACTAGCGATATAGATATATCACTATGTGCAGCCACATACACAAACCCTAACATTACTAGTGTCCTGATAATGAATACACATGAAATCCAGCCTGGACGTCATGTGTACTCAGAATCCTGACACTTCTGACTCTTTTTTTGTGAGGTTCCGGCAAGTGAAACCAAATCTCGTTTAGCTCCGAGATCTCGCGAGATTTGGTTTCACTTGCCGGAATCTCACAAAAAAAGAGTCAGAAGTGTCAGGATTGTGAGTACACATCACGTCCAGGCTGGATTTCATGTGTATTCATTATCAGGACACTGTAGTAATGTTAGGGCTTGTGTATGAGGCTGCACATAGTGATATATCTATATCGCTAGTGCAGTGTAAATGAATGGAGGGGAGTGCATGATGCCGATTGGTCAGCGTCATGCACTCCTCTGTACAACGCCCACTCGGTCGAAAGTAAAAGTACGCCCACTTGGGCATTAAGAAAGCTCATTAGCATAAACCAAAACCGCTCCTAACGTTGTGAAAATAGATAGTTTTTTTAAAAATAAAAAGCATTACTGTCACCGACATTACAGCGCCCATCTCCTTATATAGGAGACAGGACACTTATAATGGGGTGACAGAGACTCTTTAAAAAACTACTGAAAATCAGGGGCTGTTTTCCCTTGAAGAGCTCCGTATTTTCAGCTGTTTTTTGTTAAGTGTGTGAACACAGCCTTAGACTCCTCTGTCCCCTCCAGACATCACTGGCAGCAGCTGATCTCTTGTGAGTCCATAGATTCAGGCATGTTGAAATTAAATGTGCCTGATCCTTCTCGCCCCGGCATCTGCTGTGGGTGGAGGGGTGGGTGCTCCCCCGTATATATTAGATTATCAGCCGATCCTGCCAAAATCGGTGAGTTGAGCTAAGCTTTGTGTAATGCATATGGGCACCTTTAGACCGAAAGATCAACCTGACTACTACTAATCTGGTGGATTACAGCAAGTCCACCTAACAAAATGTTACAGTACAGGGTAAATGAGATAAGGACGTATTCGAGAGATGTTCGGCAGGTGGAAGTCACACAATTTGGCAAAGGATTGAATGTAAAGAATAAAACAGATCTGAATCCGATGTATCTCCAAGACATCAGCCCTGGGATTTTGGAAAGATGGTCGCAATGGAAGTAGAAATTAAAACAATTCGATTTTGAGGATTAAGAAAATGGAGGAAACATTGAACTTAGTTTTGGAAAAGTTGAGTTGGACACACGAAGAGGATCTGACAGCAAAGACAGACGCTCCCTCATGGAGGGCAGAAGACCTGAAAAATCACAGGGGAGTCCAGTGACTGAGTGGTCCCTCAAGCACATAGTTGACCAAATGAGAGTCCACCAGACATTCCAAGAATTTAGAAGCAATGGATAAATGTGGGCTGAGTGATAGGTCAAGAGTAGGCTTCTTGTGGATTGGTGTAACTAGAGTGAAGAAGAAGTTTCGGAGGAAAGATAAAGGGTTGAAGATTTTCATCAGTTGAGGAATGACGATATGAGAGAGTTGAGATGCTATGGCCAAGGAGAGGAGGACATGACTATGAGTAACCTGGTGGAACTTACCTGAAGGTTTAAACAGATTTAGCATCTGCCATTATGACCACGTGTGCAAAATAACTCTCCTCCAGGAGAAAACTGTCTCTGCAGTGCCACCTATAGGTGTTGGACCCCTTATAGAAACATGACTCCGATGACCAGCCAAACCAAAGCCACCCATCTGTAGTTGTGATTTATTGGTACAGGGACAGGGTAGGGTCCAACTTCTGGGTGGCTCTGGTTTGGCTGATAACCCCAGGGGTGAAATGTTGACTTACAGGGTAGTCACCTATAGGTGGCACTAGAGAGAGAGTTGTTTTTTCTCCTTCCGGAAGAGAGCTATTTTGCATACTTTTTCCTAGGATGCATTGCTCTAAATACTCCCTACCAGCTGAATCGCCACAAGGATAAACAATACCTACCAAGAGGCCTCGTGTGTATATTTTTAGAGCAATCAATTTAATAGGATTTTCTGGGAGTTTACATTATTGGCCTGTCCTAACGATAGACCATTAATCTGTGATAGGTCAGGGTCCCACCTCGGGGGCCCCAAATGATCCGCAGAACAAGGTGGCAGTGGTGCTCACCAGAGTGCAGCGACCCCCTTGATGCATTCAAGTGATCAGGGCTTACCTGCAATACCAACCGCAGCCACATGGATATGTGTTGTGCTGTCAGTACTGAAGTGAGCACTACTGTCCCCTCATTCTGCTAATTAATAGGGGTCCCAGGGTGAGACCCCACCGATCACAGTGATGGCTGGCCTAATAGTTAAAATTTGCTCAGGGCTGGCAGGATGCCCAGCTATTGCACTGCAGGTTCTTGCCCCATGCAGGGTTAGTAATGTTTATTTGCCGCCCGGTCTGCTCTTTTTTTCTGTAGTGAAAGATAAGAACCCTAATTGACTTTTTCCGAACTCCATTGTGGTGTGAGTCGTGTAAGCCGAGGCCGCTCCTCACAGCGGGGGCTGCAGGAAAACTTCCTATGTATGAACAATCTCATTCTATTTGTTTTTATTGGCTGTAAACCCAACTGTGAGCTCTTTGCTTAGATTTGCGGCACACTTATATAATAATGGCCGACTGCATTGTTTCTCTGGTCTTAAAAAAAACTTTTCTATAACAAAGATTTTTAGATAATTTTGTATTTATTGTACACAAGGGAACGCAGGGTTTTGATGACTGTACAACATTACAGCCCAATGTACAGGATAACATCTGTCGCGATATAGATGGCATAAGACGGTAGAAGGTCAGACCGTGTTGTAATGTGAGCCAGTGGTGCCAGGAATCATACTATAATATAATTGTATAGTCCAATTAAAGATATCTTCTATAATGCTGCCACCTATCAGTAGGAATATAAGACCCTGAAATACACGCTAAACATGTCCATAGAGCTCCATTGTCAGATGAAGGCCAAAAAGTGTACTTTTGGCCTTCATCTGGCCGGTATACATCAGCATATGGCAAAAAAAAAAAAAGTATGGAGTTGTGTAGTTAACTATGCCATTCCATCCCACGGAGTATAGTAAAAAAAAACTATACATTTAACATATATATATATATATATATATAATTTATTTATATTTTTAACATGGTAGACTATGGGTGACAGGTGCCAATGTATGGCATCTGTCACAGGCATTTGTTAATCGGATACGTCATGAGCTTTTCAACAGCTTTCATGACATCTCCCAAAAACCGAATGCCATTATAGTCTACGGGTAATGGATGCATCAAACCTAGCCTAGCAGTGGCATCCGTCACCCAATGGCTATAATGATATCCGTTTAATGGATACATCATAAAAAGGTTTATTAGAGTTCATGACGTATCCGCTAAACTGATACCATTATAGTCTATGGGTGACAGATGCCACGTCGGTAGCTTTTCCCAATGTATACTTTATATCAGAATTAGGCTTGATGTGAACAAAGCCTGACTGAAATAATAATGATTCTTATAGACGAGCATATAAATACTATTATACTGCCCCTATGTACAAGGATATATCTACTATAATACTGCCCCTATGTACAGGAATATAACGAAAATAATACTGCCTCTATATACAAGAATATAACTATTATAATACTGCCCCTATATACAATAATATAATTACTATAATACTGCCGCTATATACAAGAATATAACTACTATAATGCTGCCCCTATATACAAGAATATCACTACTATAATACTGCCCCCTATATACAAGAATATAACTATTATAATACTGCCCCTATATACAAGAATATAACTACTATAAACAGCCTCCTATATACAAGAATATAACTACTATAATACTGCCCCTATATACAAGTATATAACTACTATAATACTGCCCCTATATACAAGAATATAACTACTATAATACTGCTCCTATATCCAAGAATATAACGACTATAATACTGCCCCTATATACAAGAATATAACTACTACAATACTGCCCCTATATACAAGAATATAACTACTATAATACTGCCCACTATATACAAGAATATGACTACTATAATACTGCTCCTATATACAAGAATATAACTACTATAATACTGCCTCCTATATACAAGAATATAACTACTATAATACTGCTCCTATATCCAAGAATATAACTACTATAATACTGCCTCTTATATACAAGAATATAACGACTATAATACTGCTCCTATATCCAAGAATATAACTACTATAATACTGCTCCTATATACAAGAATATAACTACTATAATACTGTCCACTATATACAAGAATATAACTACTATAATACTGTCCCCTATATACAATAATATAACTACTATAATACTGCCCCTATATACAAGAATATAACTACTATAATACTGCTCCTATATACAAGAATATAACTACTATAATACTGCCCACTTTATACAAGAATATGACTACTACAATACTGCCCCTATGTACAAGAATATAACTACTATAATACTGCTCCTATATACAAGAATATAACTACTATAATACTGCCCACTATATACAAGAATATGACTACTATAATACTGCTTCTATATACAAGAATATAACTACTATAATACTGCCCCCTATATACAAGAATATAACTACTACAATACTGCCCCTATATACAAGAATATAACTACTATAATACTGCCCACTATATACAAGAATATGACTACTATAATACTGCTCCTATATACAAGAATATAACTACTATAATACTGCCTCCTAAATACAAGAATATAACTACTATAATACTGCTCCTATATCCAAGAATATAACTACTATAATACTGCCTCTTATATACAAGAATATAACGACTATAATACTGCTCCTATATCCAAGAATATAACTACTATAATACTGCTCCTATATACAAGAATATAACTACTATAATACTGCTCCTATATACAAGAATATAACTACTATAATACTGCCCACTATATACAAGAATATGACTGCTACAATACTGCCCCTATATACAAGAATATAACTACTATAATACTGCTCCTATATACAAGAATATAACTACTATAATACTGCCCACTATATACAAGAATATGACTACTATAATACTGCTTCTATATACAAGAATATAACTACTATAATACTGCCCCCTATATACAAGAATATAACTACTACAATACTGCCCCTATATACAAGAATATAACTACTATAATACTGCCCACTATATACAAGAATATGACTACTATAATACTGCTCCTATATACAAGAATATAACTACTATAATACTGCCTCCTATATACAAGAATATAACTACTATAATACTGCTCCTATATCCAAGAATATAACTACTATAATACTGCCTCTTATATACAAGAATATAACGACTATAATACTGCTCCTATATCCAAGAATATAACTACTATAATACTGCTCCTATATACAAGAATATAACTACTATAATACTGTCCCCTATATACAAGAATATAACTACTATAATACTGTCCCCTATATACAATAATATAACTACTATAATACTGCCCCTATATACAAGAATATAACTACTATAATACTGCTCCTATATACAAGAATATAACTACTATAATACTGCCCACTATATACAAGAATATGACTACTACAATACTGCCCCTATATACAAGAATATAACTACTATAATACTGCTCCTATATACAAGAATATAACTACTATAATACTGCCCACTATATACAAGAATATGACTACTATAATACTGCTTCTATATACAAGAATATAACTACTATAATACTGCCTCCTATATACAAGAATATAACTACTATAATACTGCCCCTATATACAAGAATATAACTACTATAATACTGCTCCTATACACAAGAATATAACTACTATAATACTGCCCACTATATACAAAAATATAACTATTATAATACTGCCCCTATATACAAGAATATAACTACTATAATACTGCTCCCTATATACAAGAATATAACTACTATAATACTGCTCCCTATATACAAGAATATAACTACTATAATACTGCCCCTATATACAAGAATATAATTACTATAATACTGCCCCATATATACAAGAATATAATTACTATAATACTGCTCCCTATATACAAGAATATAACTACTATAATACTGCCCCCTATATACAAGAATATAACTACTGTAATACTGCCCCTATATACAAGAATATAACTACTATAATACTGCCCCATATATACAAGAATATAACTACTATAATACTGCTCCCTATATACAAGAATATAACTATTATAATATTGCCCCCTATATACAAGAATATAACTACTATAATACTGCTCCTATATACAAGAATATAACTACTATAATACTGCCCCTATATACAAGAATATAACTACTATAATACTGCTCCTATATACAAGAATATAACTACTATAATACTGCCCCCTATATACAAGAATATAACTACTATAATACTGCTCCTATATACAAGAATATAACTACTATAATACTGCCCCTATATACAAGAATATAACTACTATAATGCTGCCCCCTATATACAAGAATATAACTACTATAATACTGCCCCCTATATACAAGAATATAACTACTATAATACTGCTCCCTATATACAAGAATATAACTACTATAATACTGCTCCTATATACAAGAATATAACTACTATAAGGGTATGTTCACATGACAGTGTCCGCAACGGCTGAAATTACGGGGATGTTTCCGCCTGAAAACATCCCCGTAATTTCAGCCGTAACGGCATGTGCAGGCGCTTGAACGCCGCGTCCATTACGGACGTAATTGGCGCTGCTATTCATTGGAGTCAATGAATAACGGCTCCAATTACGGCCAAAGAAGTGAGAGGTCACTTCTTTGACGCGGGCGTCTATTTACGCGCCGTCATTTGACAGCGGCGCGTAAATACACGCCTCGTGTGAACAGACAAACGTCTGCCCATTGCTTTCAATGGGCAGATGTTTGTCAACGCTATTGAGGCGCTATTTTCGGACGTAATTCGGGGCAAATTCGCCCGAATTACGTCCGTAATTAGTGCGTGTGAACATACCCTAATACTGCTCCTATATACAAGAATATAACTACTATAATACTGCTCCCTATATACAAGAATATAACTACTATAATACTGCTCCCTATATACATCAATATATCTACGATAATACTGCTCCTATATACAAGAATATAACTACTATAATACTGCCCCTATATACAAGAATATAACTAATATAATACTGCTCCTATATACAAGAATATAACTACTATAATATTGCCCCAATATAAAAGAATATAAATACTATAATACTGCTCCTATATACAAGAATATACCTACTATAATACTGCTGCTATATACAAGAATAGAACTACTATAATACTGCCCTCTATATACAAGAATATAACTACTATAATACTGCTCCTATATACAAGAATATAACTACTATAATACTGCCTCCTATATACAGAAATATAACTACTATAATACTGCCCCTATATAAAAGAATATAACTACTATAATACTGCTCCTATATACAAGAATATAACTACTATAATACTGCTCCTATATACAAGAATATAACTACTATAATACTGCTCCTATATACAAGAATATAACTACTATAATACTGCCCCTATACAAGAATATAACTACTATAATACTGCTCCTATATACAAGAATATAACTGCTATAATACTTCTTCTATATACAAGAATATAACTACTATAATACTGCTCCTATATACAAGAATATAACTACTATAATACTGCTCCTATATACAAGAATATAACTACTATAATACTGCCTCCTATATACAGGAATATTACTATAATACTGCCCCCTATATAGAAGAATATAACTACTATAATACTGCCCCTATATACAAGAATATAACTACTATAATACTGCCTCCTATATACAAGAATATAACTACTATAATACTGCCTCCTATGTACAAGAATATAACTACTATAAAGCCTTATTCACACGACAGGGTCCCGACCGAGCCCGAGTGTCGGCCGATAAAATCGGCCGTTTTTCCCGGCCGGTTTGCATTCGTTTTGCACCCGTTCCGGGCCAGGCATATCTGGACAGTGACATCAGGGGCAACTCCTGAAGGGAAATCCCCATGCGGCCGGTGATTCCACTTCAGGAAAAGCCCCTGTCGTCAGTGTCCATTTATGGACACTGAACGTTACTGGCTTCACCTGGTGTGGAATCCCCGGTCTCAGAGTGTTCGGGGATTCCGCTTCAGGAGTTTCCCCTGATGTCACTGTCCAGATATGGACAGAGACATCAAGCGCTCTGTCCAGGAGCGGAATCCCCGAACACATGGGGATTCCGCTCGTTCAGGGAGCTAAAGTGAGGCTAGCACATAGCAGAGCAGGGAGGTACCTCCCTGCTCTGCTATAGTGGCGTCGCTACAGCAGTAGCAGCCGCAGCAGCTGCTAGCAGCGCCATCGGCCATGGGAGGTGTCGCCGGGCCAGGGCGCTTTTAAAACAAGCAGGGGAAGGGAGCCAGCGCAGTGCTCCCTTCCACCTGCTGTACTCCCGGGCCCTGCCACATAGTGTAGAAACTTACCTCCAGCGTACAGCCATTCGTCCGAATGGCATAAACTCCTCCTCCTCACATGCACTCTGCGCTGTGAGGAGGGAGCGAGCGACGGAATACATGGCCATCACTCGGGACACATTCCGGTGATGGCCGTGTATTACCTGGCCCCATAGACTTCTATGGGAGCTGGGCGGCCGGGTGAACGGCCGAAAATAGGGCATGTCCCATTTTTTGTCGGCCGGTTTTCCCGGCCCGTCAAAAAATCGGTCGTGTGAATAGCCCCATTAGGGGTCTGTTGTTCCTAATGCAGCCGGGTGACAGCCGTTTTATGAACGTCCATCACCCAGCAGGGAAACACTGTCGTGTGAATAAGGGCTAATACTGCCTCTATGGAGAAGACTAGAAATGCTTTTTATTAGTGGTTTGGTGATTTCTTTTTTTTTTTTTTCTTTATATAACATTTTGGTTTTTTTTGCATTTAGTTTCATATTATGAAAACACATTTGAGTCTTTCAAAAAAAATCTATGCTATTTTTAAGAATATTAAGTCCAAATGTCCTGCCAGCTGCTCTGCCTGTCTCTTATTTAAGGCCGGATAAGTCATGCAACTTTATTTTTAATTTTAAGACAAGTATTCCTTTCATGGTAAAAAAAAATTTTTTTTTATGTTTTTGTATATAAAGGTCAAAGAAAATCTGATTATCTATTCATAATGAATTGTTTTAGCAAAATGTCAAAATCTCTATAGTGGTGAACAATTATTTTTATTGTCCTCCGTTTATGTAATGCTGAAATACTCTGCAGCACTGTAGAGAGAATATATTCAATGATATAAGTCATTTCCTTGAGGTCTCTAAAATATAAATATATATACGTAGTGGGGGTAATTTCATTACTGGGCTGGTTATGAAATGTGGAAACAAATCTTGGACTCTGCCGGAAGTTGCCATGTTAACGGTAGACTTTCTAAATCATTAGGCAATAATGTTAATTAGGCCGCACATACACAGATTCTTTACAGGCCCATGCTACGCTTGTTGGCATTGGACACAAACAGTAACAATATGTTATATCATACTTTGATTCCCTTGGACCCATTCTGAACATACTATCCCCCCCCCCCCCCCCCTGCACCTGAAGCAGCCACCAACTTGTACAACACCAACGTAAGGTCAACTCTAGACTCCGATGACCAATGCCCAATCAACAACAATATGGAATACCAATGGTGGCAAACCCACACCAGTAGTGTTTTTGTGCTATACAAACATGGTCTATACAACCTAAAAAATTGCCTTTTTTGCTTGTAAACAATCTTATTCATCCTTCCACTCCCGAAAGTGTAAACAGTTACTCAATACCTTTAATACTCCACCCACCTCCTGCCTCGCCATTCGAGAATCTACATCTGAATACTTTACCCATGAACTTCAAAGAAAAGATTTACCCCTTCAGATACTTCACCCTGCCGCCTCTTACACGTTCCCATGTCATACCTCAGGCCTACCTGTTATTTTGCTTTCAGCCTTTTGGACTGTGATCACTTATTTCATCTTACCCCTTGCTTACCGGAGCCAGGTCCATCCTCCATTATCCACCATCTTTCTATCACCTTCAACTGACATGTTCCCTTCCTCAATCACGCTTGCCACCACAGAACCGATCCTTAAGAAAACATCTCTAGATTTTTCAACCCTTTCCAACTATGGCTCCATCACTCCTACCATTTTGTTCCAAACTTCTTGAACTATCTGAATATCTCTTCTCCAGTTTCCTTTTTGACCACTTGTAGTCTGGCTTCCGAGGTGGCACTTCTCTGAATCTGTCCTCATCCAAGTCACTAATTGTCTCCTCGTTGACTAATCTAAAAAAACACACTTCTCCTCCTCCTTGACTTGTCCTCAGCTTTCGACAATGTTGATCACCATCTGCTACTTGAGACTCTCTGTTCCTCGGCCATCACAACTGATGCAGGCTCCTAGGATTCCCTATAGATGTCCAGGTGGATATTAAGGGTGTCCTACTTGAACATGACCTCCACTTCACGCCTAGTATTTGTTGATGTACCTCAAGGTTCTGTCTTGGGATCACTTCTCTTTAGTATCTATACTTATGGATTTTGGCCAGCCCAAGTCTTAATGTCATTAAAGGAACAGTGTCATCACAATTTTTTTTTAAATATGTTAAAGATGTTAGTGCTTTATTAAAAACGTTTATATTTATTTGTGTGTTTGTGTTTTACTTTTTCTTATTTTTACACTTTTTCTTCCCTATGGGGGCTGCCATTTTTTGTTCCATTTCTGTATGTGTCGATTAACGACACATACAGACATGGAATACGGCAGCCACAGTCCCATAGAGACTGCGAACGTGTCCCGTCCCATCCACTTCTGTGTACGCCGTCTGTGTGGGAACTGCGCATGCGCCGCTCCCACACAGTCCAACTTGAAATTGGCGCCATTTTCCTGTGGACCGGAAGTCGCGGCCGGACAGTAATATTACTACTTCCGGTCGCGGCTTCCGGACTTGTGCACTTGGACCAGCGGCAGCAGACGGAGCGGACGGGTCGGAGGGAGCCGCGGCGGCAGGAGCAGGTAAGAGATTTCAATGTATGTTCGTGTTTGTGTACGTTTACTACTGTATGTAAACCTACTACACTGTGTGTTAGCTCAAAAAATGGCGACACACAGTGTAGGAGGTTAGACCGTTCAAACCCCTCGTTTATCCCGGCACTAGCCAGGGTAAAGGAGGGGGGGGGATGCTGAGCGCTCACTAGAGCGAGGGCTTTTTACCCAATTTTGCAATGCTGCAATTTTGGGAATAGCTCCATCTAGTGACCAGCAATGGGAAATATTATAAATTAGAATTAATTTATAATATTTCCTGACTCGTGAAAAAAATAAAAAAAATTTGAACAATGTTTAATCACCTACACACTAAATGTTTAATTAAAAAAAACAAAACATGTTTTTCTGGCAACACATTCCCTTTAAGACTTAAGACATTTTGCTTATTGGTTGGTTACCGGGGAGAGAATCCCACCAGTCACACATTGATGGCCTGACTAATCGTTAAAATGAGTATCTGCATGTATTTGAGAGAGTTACTATTTTCAGTAGTGATATAATGGCGGTCCATAACTACTATATTACTGTCTGCCATGAACATAAACAACTGTCCACAATGGGCAATAGTATGAAGACCAGAGTAATGCCCTGATGGCCAAAGTATTAACCTAAAGTCAAAGAATTGTCATACAACTTGCTTTTTATCTTATCTTAGGAATTTTATGTTTTTGAATTTTTTTTTTGCTTTTTCATGTTCTCAAATAAGTTCATAATAATGTTCACCTTACCCTACATCTCCTACATTACATCAGAACTTAGAACGGTCAGGGAGATATTCAAAATCCGAATCTTCTTGTAGCACACCATGGTTTATGCTCAAGAAACACTTCTGCTACATCAGAATTTGTCACATAGCCCAATGCAAGCAAATACACACCTAATGAGGGACTCTATGTTCTTCAACAAGATGAGATATTACTCCACCGGATGTCCAAAAACATTCAATATAGGGATAATGTCAATAAAATTTTGTAAAGAAGATCAAGGATTCGAGTTGCGCGTACATGGAACCCTCAACTTTCTCGACTTAGGAGTTTAGAAAAAAACAAAAAACGTTGGTCTTCTCCAAGGAGACAAAAACAGAGACCTTATGTAAAGCTCAATACCAAAAGCTCAGCCCAGGGGGGGGGGGGGGGTAATAGTTTCATAATCCTGATCTCTGACATCAGACTTTGGCCTTGGCCTTTAGAATGCAATAAGTCAGTGTAATTCAAAGCCTTGGAGAGGGAACAATACTCGAGAAGAGTCATTTGTACGGTGGACAACGCCTCTCCGAAAAGGATTTGGACAGGACAAAGTATAACAATGTACTTCCTCTAGTTTATTACTTTCTATCACTTTATGTGGTGCCAAGGAAGGTGGATTTAGGAAGTGCCAATAATTAACCATTGATGTCGGTAGCTGCGTTCCCATGAGATCGCAGTTTACTTGCAATGTTTGTTTTGTAGGAAGTGGCTTCTCAGGACGTTACGGATAGGTCACATGTTCTCTGGCACTGGTTAAGTGATACGTTTTAGTGAATTAGTTCTCTCTCACACAGGGTGTTTTGATTGTGTCTGATAACCACATCATGAGAATGGGCCAACCCGTGGCTCTTACATTTTGTAAAGTCACCAAAATGGGAGAATTTAAGGGAAATGGAAAAATAAGCACACCTCTAACTTGTTGGGAACAATAGTTATGAATGGTCCTTGCCAGTCTCCGATATAAAAAAGTTAAAAATAATGTATTGTTTTGGGTTTTTTGAACAAAAATTCCCCCTATTGTTTTTATACAAAGTTTTAACTTTTTTGTTTGTTTATATTTTATCATTCTTGGAACTTACGAGCATGGAGGTATTACCGTCTATTATAATATTTCCATCTTATTTAGACAAAGAAATGTTTAGAATGATTTATTTTTGGTATTTTTGATGGCGTTCTGCTGAGGATAGCAGGACTCTCCCTGGTTCCTTGATAAAAATGCTTAATTTGAGAAGCATTTACTAAGTGGGTTAACTTTATATGTTGAGCAACAGAATGAGTGACTAAACTGAGCTGGGCAGAGGAGGGCTCATATTGGGGTGATCCAACCAATTGGCCCTTTCTATAGTATCCCATATCTAAATGTTATGATTGTCACCAGAAAGTAGATCCTTGTATCGCAATCCGTTTGGCGCTGGATAAACTTAGGTTCGGAGTCTACTCTTGCTCTTCATCCTCACCCTTGGCTAGGAGGTATGGACTTTTTCAGTGGGATTCTCTGGTCGCAGTTCCCAAAGGAGTCACCGCTTGGCGGCTGTTATGCTGCTAGAATGTCTGGAGCAGAAGCAGAGGTGGTGTCAGGAATGAAGCCAGGAGGCATCACTGGTTGGGCGATCAGGATGCCACAAACCAGAGAATGGTACAGAATAGTAATCAGGATACAGGCCGGCGGTCAAAACCAGAAGAACGGAATACAAACACCAGGCGAAAAATCCAAAGGAGCAAGACAATTGCAAGCTCCTAGGACAAGGCTATGGTCACGGTCAGTAATAAATCAGCTCCCAGCAAATAGTTGGAAATCATCTCAGAAGAACCCTACCTTATCCACAGTCAATGATGTCAGGCCAGATTTAACTTTAAATAGTTGCAGGTCGTCTGATGCCATCAGAACGCGTCAGTTGCTTTGTCAATCTGACACAACTGGTAGCAGGAGATCATCACAGGTTCAGGTAACCCAACATGGTAGGGATCTGGGAAGCCATGGCTGGCAGCTTGAGATAGTCGTTGCAGCGGAGGGAGCTGAGTAACACTAAAATTCTTGGCTGCACATAGACTGACTGGTAATTTTGAAGGCATCTTCCAGAAAAACCAAAGAAAAGCTCAATAAAGCAGCACCCACAAGACCTACTTAATCTCTCTCCTTATTTTTCATTGGTCGGCCATGCTGGGACTAGGGGTCGTAAGGACTCTTTGGGATATGACCATGACTACAGCCCTTTTTGTGTCCCAAACACTTGATCATGTTTATAGTCCTGGGTTTCTCTGAATTCCGGGTTGTCCTCAAGCCTATGCTTGACTTAAGTACAGCCTCTTGACTTTTCGTTAGTCTGGCCTTTACAGTTGTGTTCACCTCTGTACTTTCAGGTTTGCTTAAGTATTAGTCATCTTAACTGGGGCAAACCCAAGGCTCTGGATGTCTCATGGCCAAGTCAAGTTTTGTGGAAACCAGTCCTCGGATTAGACTTTGTTTCAGGGAACCCATCGCTGGTGAGTCCATCTTTCGACTTGCCTGTTTCTATATCCGTGTATCTACAGTCTTTCTCATCCAGTGTAGAGGGCAGTGCGTAATATGTGCTGCATAGGATGTACGCTAAATGCCATCAGCTCTGACCAAGTCTTCATTTCTTTGTGGACATAACCAAAAACAGGAAGGGTCAGATCATTTTGTCACAATATCCCCCTTGACCCCTTCTTCCTATAGTCCATAGCTGTAGCCTTCTGCTTTGCTTACCACTGAACTGTTTACTTGGCAGACATTACTGCCCACCATCTGCTTGTTTTATTCTTTAGCTTTGGAGAATCCATCGTAGGAAAAATAATACTAGGACTACATTATTGGCCAGTGCCAAAAAACCCATAAAAGAAATGAGTTCTGAAGTTTTTTTTCACAAAGTAGCTGGCGCTGGGGCAAACTCATGGATGCTAAACTGATCAAGCCCCATATAGATATGTGGACATCTTGGTGCATTACATCCATGTACTTCTACTTCATCAATGATGTCTGAAAATCTCAAACATGGGCACATTTGAAAGAAAAGAAACAGAATAGCGGCACAATCTGAACTTCGGTGTTGGCAAATACTTTTTAGAAGACAGTAGATGATAAGGAAAACAAACTATAGGGACGTTAACCAAAACATCCACTCGAAAGACTGATGCTTTATCTTTACTTGTGATTGTTTAGAGGGGTGAACACTGGGCAGAAGAGGAAAAGTATTTTACTGCTGAATCTTTGCGTCAGTCATGTCTTTTGGGAAGACTACTGACAAAGAAAGCAAAATTAAAATATCCTTGACCAAACTATTCCGAACTTCCCAGACTGAAGCCAATGTGACCAGACAGAAGCCTTACCTTATATCTGATTCCAAGACTTTTGAGAGATGCTTATTGGGAAAAACTCCTATGTTCAGAAGTGAAAACGAAGATGACCAGCTAGAAGATGATTGGAGACGATCACATGGAATCATAAACTTGACATTGAGAAGCCTGAAGACCCAAAGAGAAATATTCTGGAGAATCTTTGTTCATGTGGAGGCCATGGAACCAACGTGACATTAATGTTCAAACATAACAGACTTGACCCACGACCCTCTGATCTGCCTACGAAAAACAAAACGCGTTGCTTTTCTCGGCTCATATTAATTACTGTTTCCCTGTTTCTTTTTCACATATTAATTCCTTGACTTCCTAAGGTGAGAGCACCTGGCTTGACTCGAAGGGCAGCCAAAGGACTGCGGCTGTGACTTCACTCCACTACCTGACCTGGATATGTTTTAACACATGGAGCAATCGATTTCTGCTCCTTCTTCCGCCTGGGATTGAAATCTCTCAACCTTTTCCTACTTCTCTAAATATAATTCCACGATATTATCCTGTAGTTCTTTATTCCCAGGCAGCGGAGAGGTCAGGACTGTGGCTATAGTTGATATCAAAGCATATACCATATATCTATCATTACTTATGTAGTGTTGAGTTGGAGAATGGAGGTTAGAATTCACTTTGATGTGCAGCTGATTCCAAAGGAAAAATAGTTTTGTTACTTTGATGGCTTTTGTTGGAATTTGTACTTCTGGGATTGACATGTTTTACATGCCTGTTGCTGTTACTCATCGTAGTTACAGACCCCGTTGCATCCTGTTTAAATGAATAAATAGAAATGATTTATCCGTAGTTGAGCCGACAGATATGAAATGTAAATAAGTACTTGATCCTAGACCAGGGGTCTCAAACCCCATTGGGCCTCCAGCTGGAGAGCCATGGGTTGGAGGTAAGTATCCTAGATTGTATGGTAGAAGTTTTCCAACCTTAGTTATCTTCTCACATGTCATTGAGACCATTGGTGGAGGTCCATAACTTGGTACCCACACCGATTCTCAGTATGAATGGACTGCAGCATAAAGTAAAGCACATGAGCCTCTCTAACACTAAATGGAGGGTTCTGATCCCGCACATTTGCTAGGAAACCCCCATGGATTGCTTCTTCTGAGGCTCCATTGATGTTGACTAATGACTTTTTGGGTCAGGCTTATTTTATGAGTGTGATCGCTTTTTTTATTGGTCTAATTCATGTACAATAAAAAAACGAAGTAACTGTGGAAATAAGTTTTGATCAACACCTTGGCGCTGCAGCCGTTTTAGTTTTTGCTAAAAAAAAAAAAAATTCCTCCCCACCTTCCAGTCCACAACCTTTTTATTTTTCCATCAATGTTTAATTTTCTGGCGTGAAATGGGCAAAAAAGAGCGATTCTACTTTTTGTTTTTTGAGCACCATTTATTTTACCATATAATGTACTGGAAATGGGGAAAAAACAGTGATTCTGCCATTGTTTTCTGTGTTATATTTTTATGGTCATCACCGTGCAGTAAAAACAACATATTAATTTTATTTCGTGGGTCAATACTATTACGCCAATACCAAATTTATATAATTTTGTTTTGTGTTTTACAAAGAAAATCTAATTGTTTTGTGTTGCCATATTCTAAGAGCCTTAACTTTTTTTTACATTTTCGCCGATTTCAGCACAGTTGGGTTTCAAATTTTGCAGAGCGAGCTTTAGTTTTTATTGGTACAATTTTGGGGTACATAAGAATACTGTAATACTTTGCCCTATGTTCAACAATATAACTACTATAATACTGCCCCTATATACAAGAATATAACTACTATAATACTGCCCCCTATATACAAGAATATAACTACTATAATACTGCCCCTATATACAAGAATATAACTACTATAATACTGCTCCTATATACAAGAATATAACTACTATAATACTGCTCCTATATACAAGAATATAACTACTATAATACTGCTCCTATATACAAGAATATAACTACTATAATACTGCTCCTATATACAAGAATATAACTACTATAATACTGCCCCCTATATACAAGAATATAACTACTATAATACTGCTCCTATATACAAGAATATAACTACTATAATACTGCCCCCTATATACAAGAATATAACTACTATAATACTGCTCCTATATACAAGAATATAACTACTATAAGGGCATGTTCACACGTGGCGGATTTCCTCCGCAACTGTCCGCATCAATGCCGCACAGAATCTGCGTTGCAGATTCTGCTGCGGATCTGCACAAAATGTGCAGTAAATTGATGCGGACTAGCTGCTGCGGACTGCGGTAAAAGTACTTCCCTTCTCCCTATCAGTGCAGGATAGAGAGAAGGGACAGCACTTTCCCTTGTGAAAGTCAAAGAAATTCATACTTACCGGCCGTTGTCTTGGTGACGCGTCCCTCCTTCGGCATCCAGCCCGACCTCCCTGGATGACGCGGCAGTCCATGTGACCGCTGCAGCCTGTTATTGGCCTGTGATTGGCTGCAGCCGTCACTTAGACTGAAACGTCATCCTGGGAGGCCGGACTGGAGACAGAAGCAGGGAGTTCTCGGTAAGTATGAACTTATATTTTTTTACAGGTTGCTGTATATTGGGATCGGTAGTCACTGTCCCGGGTGCAGAAACAGTTACTGCCGATCGCTTAACTCTTTCAGCACCATGGACAGTGACTATTTACAGACGTCTCCTAGCAACGCTCCCGTCATTACGGGAGCCCCATTGACTTCCTCAGTCTGGCTGTAGACCTAGAAATACATAGGTCCAGCCAGAATGAAGAAATGTCAAGTTAAAAAAGTAAGACACATCCGCAGCACACATAACATGTGCATGACAGCTGCGGACTTCATTGCGGAAATTAGAATCTCCATTGAAGTCAATGGAGAAATTCCGCCATGAGTCCGCCACTGCTCCGCAACAGACAGAGCATGTTGCGGACACCAAATTCCGCTCCGCAGCCTATGCTCCGCAGCGGAATTTTACGCATCGTCTAAACGAACACTGCTAAATTAAAGTGGAAGTCAATGGACAAACGGCTCCGCTGCGGATTAACGCTGCGGAGTGTCCGCAGCGGAATTTAAGTGAAATTCCGCCACGTGTGAACCCAGCCTAATACTGTCCCCTATATACAAGTATATAACTACTATAATACTGCCTCCTATATACAAGAATATAACTACTATAATACTGCTCCCTATATACAAGAATATAACTACTATAATACTGCCTCCTATATACAAGAATATAAATACTATAATACTGATCCTATATACAAGAATATAACTACTATAATACTGCACCCTATATAGAAGGATATAACTACTATAATACTGCCCCCTATATACAAGAATATAACTACTATAATACTGCCCCTATATACAAGAATATAACTACTATAATACTGCTCCTATATACAAGAATATAACTACTATAATACTGCCCCCTATATACAAGAATATAACTACTATAATACTGCCCCCTATATACAAGAATATAACTACTATAATACTGCCCCTATATACAAGAATATAACTACTATAATACTGCCCCTTTATACAAGAATATAACTACTATAATACTGCTCCTATATACAAGAATATAACTACTATAATACTGCTCCTATATACAAGAATATAACTACTATAATACTGCCCCCTATATACAAGAATATAACTACTATAATACTGCTCCCTATATACAAGAATATAACTACTATAATACTGCTCCTATATACAAGAATATAATTACTATAATACTGCTCTTATATACAGGAATATAACTACTATAATACTGCTCCTATATACAAGAATATAACTACTATAATACTGCCCTATATACAAGAACATAACTACTATAATACTGCCCCTATATACAAGAATATAACTACTATAATACTGCCCCCTATATACAAGAATATAACTACTATAATACTGCCCCCTATGTACAAGAATATAACTACTATAATACTGCTCCCTATATACAAGAATATAACTACTATAATACTGCTCCTATATACAAGAATATAATTACTATAATACTGCTCTTATATACAGGAATATAACTACTATAATACTGCTCCTATATACAAGAATATAACTACTATAATACTGCCCTATATACAAGAACATAACTACTATAATACTGCCCCTATATACAAGAATATAACTACTATAATACTGCTCCTATATACAAGAATATAACTACTATAATACTGCCCCTATATACAAGAATATAACTACTATAATACTGCTCCTATATACAAGAATATAACTACTATAATTCTGCCCCTATATACAAGAATATGACTACTATAACACTGCTCCCTATATACAAGAATATAACTACTATGATACTGCTCCTATATACAAGAATATAACTACTATAATACTGCCCCTATATACAAGAATATAACTACTATAATACTCTCCTCTATATACAAGAATATAACTACTATAATACTGCTCCCTATATACAAGAATATAACGACTATAATACTGCCCCTATATACAAGAATATAACTACTATAATACTGCCCCTATATACAAGAATATAACTACTATAATACTGCCCCTATATACAAGAATATAACTACTATAATACTGCCCCTTGTGTACAAGAATATAACTACTATAATACTGCTCCTATATACAAGAATATAACTACTATAATACTGCCCCCTATGTACAAGAATATAACTACTATAATACTGCCCCCTATATACAAGAATATAACTACTATAATACTGCTCCCTATATACAAGAATATAACTACTATAATACTGCCTCTATATACAAGAATATAACTACTATAATACTGCCTCCTATATACAAGATTATATCTACTATAATACTGCCCCTATATACAAGAATATAACTACTATAATACTGCCCCCTATATACAAGAATATAACTACTATACTACTGCTCCTATATACAAGAATATAACTACTATAATACTGCTCCTATATACAAGAATATAACTACTATAATACTGCCCCCTATATACAAGAATATAACTACTATAATACTGCCCCTATATACAAGAATATAACTACTATAATACTGCCTCCTATATACAAGATTATATCTACTATAATACTGCCCCTATATACAAGAATATATCTACTATAATACTGCTCCTATATACAAGAATATAACTACTATAATACTGCCCCTATATACAAGAATATAACTACTATAATACTGCCCCCTATATACAAGAATATAACTACTATAATACTGCCCCTATATACAAGAATATAACTACTATAATACTGCCTCCTATATACAAGATTATATCTACTATAATACTGCCCCTATATACAAGAATATATCTACTATAATACTGCTCCTATATACAAGAATATAACTACTATAATACTGCCCCTATATACAAGAATATAACTACTATAATACTGCCTCCTATATACAAGATTATATCTACTATAATACTGCCCCTATATACAAGAATATAACTACTATAATACTGCCCCCTATATACAAGAATATAACTCCTATAATACTGCTCCTATATACAAGAATATATCTACTATAATACTGCTCCTATATACAAGAATATAACTATTATAATACTGCCCCTATATACAAGAATATAACTACTATAATACTGCCCCTATATACAAGAATATAACTACTATAATACTGCCCCCTATATACAAGAATATAACTACTATAATACTGCTCCTATATACAAGAATATATCTACTATAATACTGCCCCTATATACAAGAATATATCTACTATAATACTGCTCCTATATACAAGAATATAACTATTATAATACTGCCCCTATATACAAGAATATAACTACTATAATACTGCCCCTATATACAAGAATATAACTACTATAATACTGCCCCCTATATACAAGAATATAACTACTATAATACTGCTCCTATATACAAGAATATAACTACTATAATACTGCCACTATATACAAGAATATAACTACTATAATACTGCCCCCTATATACAAGAATATAACTACTATAATACTGCCCCTATATACAAGAATATAACTACTATAATACTGCCTCCTATATACAAGAATATAACTACTATAATACTGCCCCCTATATACAAGAATATGTAAGAATAGAACTACCATAATTTTTTAAAATTTGTTTTTGTAAATGAAACATATAACAGAGAACGCTCCTCTCACATTTCTTTGTAGTAAATATCTTACATTATATCTGGAATGTTTATCGCTACCGCATTTCCCCAGCATCCTCCCAGTGTCACCGTTAATTAAGCCTCCTTTCTTTAAAGAGATACAACCATTTTTTTGGGGGGGGGGGGGGGGGGACGGGACCATCTTTTCCCAAAGAGTTCACATGCGCCTCACTTCTCTTTGAATGGAGTTACAGTAAGACATTTTGATTCAGCCCGTCCTGTCAAGGTATTCATCCAGAAAGTACACTTCGTTAGCTGTGAAGTAAATTAATTAAAATAAAAAAATGACACAAAAGATTTATGGGAGCAGATAACTGCCAACACAAAAGGATGGTTAGTTATAGAGGGAAAATTAGGACATCGCCGATGTGCTGTCATGTGGGAAAAATATTTATTTATTCTTTTGGGATGTTTTTATTTCAATTATACTTATATTTTGTTTCGTTTTTTTCTTTTTTTTTTTTTACTTTAATATTTATTTTTGTTGTTTTTGTATTTTTTTTTGTATTTTCTTTTTTATTTATTTTGTGATTTATCTTTTTGTATTTATTTATTATTTAATTATTAATTTGTTTTTAACTTATTTGATTCTTACTCCCTGGCTTTCATCTGTTAGCAGATTTTGTATTTTGCGAAAGAACGAGCCCTTGTTCTTTTAACCTGTCACATAAATATTTTTTTTTATGGGTAATTACTTCTGGATTATTCTGGGGTGAACCCTCGTATCGCCTCATGTGATTGATTGGATAGGTCTTTCCCATCACAGTCCTGTTTGTTAGTCTCTGACCTCTTCGCTCTCCTGCGCTCATCAAGAATATTGTTTAATGGGGGTTAGAGCTAAATGAACTGCAAAAATAACAGAATCAAACAATGATACCCTGTAATACAAACCAAAGTGAAAAATATTCTTCTAGAAGAATCGATGAACCCCCGAGTCCCAGTTTAGAGTCAGGGTTTCCTCCACTCAGGAAAAAGATTCAGTTCACTGCCCTATCCCTGTATATACGTAAATACCCTGACCAAGCCAGAGTGTGTCTTTTTAATACCCCCCTTGGCAACTAGCACCTGTTGGCATATGCCCTGTAAGCCCCCCTAGCTACACTCTCTTGAGGTAGGACATCAATGTGTGATCGTTGAGGGGGCCATCCCGTATACCCCCACAATCGGCAGAATAAAGGGGTATCTGCGTTCACTGGCGCACCGTCACCTCTTCACTGCAGTGCTCCTCACATCAACGTACGAGTTCTTTACCCTCGCGGGTGAGTTTTACATATTCTATGGCCATTTAATAATCCAGAATCAATGCTAATATGGGACCTCTCTGGTCCCATTGATACCGGATTAAAGGAATCTCATTGTATAGTCGGTGACCTATGGCAAGTTGTCCTTTTTTGTTATTTGTTTTATGTTTTTTTAATTCTGGTGACTCCTTAGATGGAAATCTATATACATGTCATGGGCCTCGAGCGGGAATGTGGACCAGTTGTGTCACTATTAGATTTGCTTAGGGCTAAACCGGGGGGGCAAAGTCTAAGGGATTTTGCAATAATCACCTTAGCGCGCCCTTCATAATGGTGGGAACTTTGTTCAGGGAATCTCCGGGTCGCGTCCCCGGAGTAATGTCCAACGACAATAGCTGACGGCAAGAAATATTTTCAAAGCGAGGTACCAGAATAAAAAAACAGAGGCGCGGTGGTACAAATCCAAGGCGTTTTTGGAAACTTGGAGGAAACCTTTTAGTAGAACCACTGGGAAAGGACAAGTGGTTCATCCAATATTCATGAGTCAGATTCTTCTATTTTTGTTGTCAAGTCTACGACCTTTCAAGCTTCGTTTCAAGAATTTTCAGCATCTCTTGGAAATCTGCTGAGTCTTCTAAATTCGACATCTGTAAAGCTCATTTACCGTTTTCCTCTGAATGGCCGACCCGGTCCTACACAAGTGATGGGAAATTGAATGTTAATTCGTATTTTCCAAAGCCGTCAGTGATATGTAATGAAATATTTGTATTTGAGAGGAATAGAGGAGTTATCTCCTGCCCCTCATAATGACCACAGCTGGCAGGCCCACCGTTTGCGTGCCCAAAGTGGGGCCTGTCAGAACCCTGGTGACATGCGCTGCACCGGGAGAATCATGTGATGACGACACATGATGCGCCACCATCTCACTTGACAGAAATTTGTTGCATGCCACTTCCAGATACTGCCAACGTCACTCTGATGAAAGGGTATGTTCAGAGTGAGGTTGAAGTTACTTACAACAACCCCCATCGTGCACCTTCTATCTCATAAGCCGCTCCATGCACCTTTATCTAAGAGACTAAGATATATGATGGGGGTTGTTTAAGGCTACAACAACCCCCACCATGTACACTCACGCTTCCAGAATCCGTTCACTACCCCTCCTCATACACCTTGATATTCTCTTATCGTAGATTATGTCACTAGTTCTATCCATTAATTTGTAATGATCTGGACTCTGTCACACATGACCATGTCACCTCTGATGATCTGCACCCTGCCAATCCTAATGATTTAGACTGTATCACTCATAATGATCCAGACCCTGTCACTCATGTTTATCCAGGCCCTGTCACTCTGAATGATCTAGACCCTGTTACTCATAATGATCTAGACCCTGTCACTCATGTTTATCCAGGCCCTGTCACTCTGAATGATCTAGACCCTGTTACTCATAATGATCTAGAGCCTGTAACTGATAATGATCCAGGTCGTGCCATTCATGATGTTTTAAACACTGTCACTCATAATGATCTAGACTCTGTCAAGCCTAATGATTTAGACTCTATAATTCACAATGATACGGACTATAATTTAGAATGATCTAGGCCCTGTCACTCATATTGATCCAGGCACTGTCACTCAGACTGATCCAGGCCATGTCACTCTCATAATGATCCAGGCCCTGTCACTCATATTGATCCAGGCCCTGTCACTCAGACTGATCCAGGCCATGTCACTCTCATAATGATCCAGGCCCTGTCACTCATAATGATCCAGACCCTGTCACTCATAATGTTCCAGGTCGTGTCACTCATATTTATCCAGGCCCTGTCACTCATAATGATCTAGACCCTGTCACTCATAATGATCCAGACCCTGTCACCTCTAATGATACAGGCCCTGTCACTCATATTGATCTAGACCCTGTCACTCATAATGATCTAGATCCTGTCATTCATATTTATCCAGGCCCTGTCACTCATATTGATCTAGACCCTGTCACTCATAATGATCTAGATCCTGTCATTCATATTTATCCAGGCCCTGTCACTCATAATGATCTGGATCCTGTCACTCATATTGATCCAGGCCCTGTCACTCATAATGATCTAGAACCTGTCACTCATAATGATCTAGACCCTGTCACTCATAATGATCTAGACCCTGTCACTCATAATGACCTTGTCACATGTTATTATGATGTCTACATTTGGTGTCACAACATTGCAACCAGTAGTCGTCACGTGAGCAGGACCTGGAAATTGTGCTTTAGTTCTGGTTTACGATATCTATGTGGGTGGGGCTACAGTGAAATGAGGGAGTGTAAAGTATGGACGGAGGTGGTCCTAGGCCTGATCGGGGGCATGGGCCGTTCAACTTAGATTTTTTTCCTGGGTTGTGTTTTTTTTTTTTGTATTTTTTTATATTCACTGAACCAGACATTAAGCAGCTGATTCTCAGAATTGAAGGAACCAGATTTTCGTCTGGGTGGTTGATACACTTGTAGCTGAAGTGTGAGGGAAACCAGCACTTGACCCAACACAGTGCCCTGCCAATGCACGGGCCGTGAATAGTGTTATCTCTGCCTCATTTCCGTATGGTAGAGAGGTGGGCCGAGGCTGCTGGGAAAACGTTTTTATATTCTACACGTAACACTTTCCAGAACTGGACATCAATATCAAATCAGTCAACACTTTTCTTTTTAAATATAAACAAGTCAGAGCCGCTGGATATATATTACCAATTTCCTCTGAGAGTAAAAGCTCTTTCTAGAATGGAAAAATGAAGGGAAATTCCACGATTGCACCAAGCTCATCATGAAATATTAGGCTGCTATTGTAATATTGTCAGTAGAGACTTCCAGCAGATCCTCCATAGTAATCCTGGCAAATACCATGTTTAATTTAGAAGGTACACAAACAAAATGTACAAATATCCTCCCAAAGCTTCTCCATCTAGTACACAATGTCTCACATCTCATAAACTAATGAATGAGTTTGTTAGGGAATCACTACTTCAGAAATTCCCCAGAGTGCATGTTTATGGAATTGCTATTCAAGCGATTCCCCCAAAGACTTCTGGGGACTGTCTGGATCAAACGTGCAGGTAAATCAGCTACTTCAAGTCCGTCAACACTCTGGTCGGCAAAGTCTAAGGCTAATTTATGGTCTTCACCAGAGCCCACCGCAAGGCAGGTTGGATTTGGCTGCATAGAACCCAGGTTGCTTGAACAGAATACAGAGTTGGACAGGAGGTGCAATGCAGGCAATACCAGAACGGATAACCAGACAAGCCAGAGGGGTAATCAACAGGCAGAGTACAAAACCAGGAGGTACTAAAAGTCCAAATCAGTGAGCAGAGGGTAAATTCAAAGAAGCTGAAGTCCAGTTCAAAGAATCCAAACAGTCAAGGTGATTCAGGGTGTAACCGGGAGCTTGATCAGAAACATGCACACACAAGAGAATCCCAAGCAACAATGAGAAAACTGAGCAGATTCAAATGCTACACTATTGGCCCGATAGATTGCAGACAGAGAAATTAGATTGGCTCAGCATCTCAAACCAGGGCCACACGGAAGCTGGGCTAGTAGTCATGACAACCTTAAAGTGACGGACGTTTCCTAACAGAGTTTGATTGACCTGAATCAAGTCTGTGCAGTGGGGAGAGGCAGTCTACTGTGCGGCAGATAGAACTTTCTGTGACAACTTTGATGCATGTACTCATGTGGTGGTCACCCAGACAGGAAGTCAAGTGGTTGCTAGGCAGAATACAGCAAGACAGAAATATAAATTCTGCAAAGATATGTAATAATACTATGTCTATACAGTTACTGAAGTGGAGTTATAATACAATATGGTGTCCTCCTGGGGAGGGGATATTATAAGGCACGGCTCTGCTTCTTTTTATAAACCACCCATAAGCAGCATGTTTCAGAAAATATACTGATGGCCTTCAATGTTTTGCTATCAAGGGATAGAACCAGTGGCGGACCTACCATGTGTATGCAACCTGGGCAGGTGCACAGGGGCCCAGTAGTTAAGGGGCCCACTCCAACCTCAAAGAAGCCAGCAATTAGATTGTATGTAAGACACTGAGGTAACACATTTTATAGCTCACAATTCCTGTAGGATTGTGAGAGAGACTATGAGCGATTGGGGAGCTAGGGGCCCATATACTGTTCTTTCACGGGGGCCCTCTGATGTCTGTGTCCACAACTGAAAAGAACAGAACTCGCATTATTACCCCTGATCATACAAGATGTGTGAGGGGAGAAAACAACCACACACAGACCCCTAACCCAATACTAAGCTTGACAACTTTTACTCAGTTGTCATTACTACATTTTTTCTTTTGTATTTTTTTATGTCTTCTTTTATGCCCTCAATAGCTTATTTACTTATCTATTGCTCAGTCTCTCTGGGACAAGACAATTCTGTTACCCACACATGCTAAACCAATATGCGAAGTGGCAGCACTCAATGCCAAGCAGCAGCTGGAAAGGCATATAATAATGTCTATCAGGTATAACATTGCCCTTATATAAATCACAGCCCACCCTAAATATGGGTTCGTTTTGAAGACCACGCTGTATGAATGACATAGGAGAGAGAGAATTTGAAAAAAAGATAACAATTGGGTAGCAAGGGTTGATTATTTGGCCAACCTTTTGTCTTTAGTGGGTGTTCGAAGCAGCAGCTGTGGCTAATAAAGGGGGAGTCCTGATGGGGGTCCTCTTCTGTTACCTCCATATGTCCTAATAAGCCTATGGAAAGGGGTTGTTCAAGGCTGACAACTATTTTAATGTTGTGAAGCACAAAATAAAGATGGTCAAGTGACATTTTTATTCCAAAAATGGCGCAAATAATAAAGGGGCATCAATTGTGTGTGTGGGGGTGTTTATCAGGAAGGGGGTTCTTTACAGTAATTCTAGTATCAATATCAGAAAGCCCATAGGTGAGGTGTTGCCTTCTTTTGGACCAGATATCTCCCGAGGTGGCTCTGATGGATATGTTTTTGTTTTCTTCCTGGATAAGCCAAGTTCACGTTCGAGCTTTGCACCTATAGAGACAAACAAAAATTACTGTATCTCATACTGATCCTCCAATTTTATACAGTGCCATACAATAGTTTGTTTTTTCAAAAAAGTCATGGCACGTTCCATCTATCAGCGACGTACATACATGCGGCAGCACTTAGGGTGCCTACAGGTCTGTAATTCTGGTCCATAAAGACTCCTTATGAGGCTTCCGTGTCCTCTTCGAATTTTCGGACCTCCCTTACAGGAATTCAGAACGTTCCAGGACTTGTTTTTTTAGTAGAAGAAACTTCCACCGTCTGTCTTGCGTCTACAATCGGGCCACATTGTAGCATTGTAAATCCTGTTCCTGTTTACCCTCCGATGTTCAGAACGCATTTACAAGCGAATGTGTGTCCTACAGGCGGGCAGGAGAAGGATGAAACGAGGAAAGTCTGTGTTATTTTTAACCCTGGTCCGTAAGAGAGGATATATTTACAGAGAATATCAGAGCTGGCTGGACTCGTAGATAAAGAGTCCACGGAGAAGGGGGTCTCTCAACACTTCAGAGACCCTTGTTGTTGTGGGGTGACACTAGCTGAGTGCAAATGAGATGCCTACCGAGTGCTCACAGCGAGGAACAAGGGGCTTGGAAGCAAAACAATCAGTTCACTAATAAAAGGAGAAAAAATGTGGTCAATGCTAAGCAACTGAAGAGAAGAAAGGCCCGGGGCAAGGGAAAGATGCTTTCTGGTAGCCAGCCAACGAGACATGGGAGAATCATTATGGAATTAAGTGTCCTGAAGGAGAAGAACAAACATGCAGCGGTGTCTAGAGTATAGGACGCTCTCCAGTATGTCATACTGTCATTTATTTCCCCGGCGCCACGTCACGGTCGTTGTGTTTGTTCACGTTGTGCAACTCATTGAGACACAATTGTCGCTGTAATGCCCTCAAAAAGTGGCGTAACGTTATAAAAATGCGATACGCAAATTATTCTACGACGGATTAGGGAAAAAAATAAGGATCAAATGAGCAGGGTAAAGTACTCCGATCCCAATACATCAATATAGGGATGAAGTTACCCAAAACTGAGCGCCACATTCTAATTCATTGGCCTTAATGTTTTAAACTACATTCTGGGACTCAAATGCGTTCTTTAGAATTTTGTAAAAAAAATATTTCTTACATAATTATTTCCCTATTAGGGCAAATGGTTGTCATAGTGGGGAGTCCCCCCCCCCCGGAACACCCTTCATTGAGCAGGGACTCCCTAAAATTTATTTGAATAACTGCATGCAGTACTGTGTTTCCCCTGCAGTGGCCACTGCAGAGGAAATGTGTGGTCAGATGCCGATTCCGCCAGGCAAAAACAAGTAATTAATACCTATAAAGATACAGACCAAACGATAAACGTTTACAATAAACGTCCACACATATCAAAAAAGAAATGAAGAATGAATACCCATAACTGTACGTGTGGACAAATCACACATCCAAACAGGAATAAATACAACAACAAGTACAGATTTGTACCTTGTAATAATGACAATACTTTATACAAATGCACATAAAAACATATTGGCCATCAAGACCTAAAATAAGACACACAATTTAAAATGCATAGATGTGGAGCACATACAGGCTATTGTGAGTAGAATATACTCAGTAGATAACAACATCAAAATATATAGAGGGTAACTCGGGAAGGCATATACAGATGAAAAGATTCAAATACCACAAGTGTATTACTTACACCCAAGCCTTCACAAGAGATCACTTAAGCCAGGATAAGTATAGACAGGGGAAGGCACACCACACGCTGGTATACGTGTGAGTGTAAAGATATCAACAAAGAGTAGCCATAATGAAGCCTAATCCCAAAAAACTATACCAACCAGTATATGTCATGATGAGCCTAAAAATGAACACCACACTGCGAGCCCCGACGCGCGTTTCGCGGTAGCTTTATCAAGGGGTACAGGTATATTCTACTCACAATAGCCTCTATGTGCTCCACATCTATGCATTTTAAATTGTGTGTCTTATTTTAGGTCTTGATGGCCAATATGTTTTTATGTGCATTTGAATAAAGTATTGTCATTATTACAAGGTACAAATGTGTACTTGTTGTCAAAAACAAGTAATTGGCAGGCACTGCAGGTGCCGGCGAACAGCTGATTGCCGGAGTGGCTCTGTTTGAGAAAATAATATGAGAAAATATAAGACCTTTAGTTGTTCCCTTCTGTCAAATTCTTAAAAATTGTATTTAGCCATTTTCAGTATTGTCTGTTTTTTGGTAAACTAGGTGCCAACCAATATGGCTGCCATTACAGTTCCCACGGGGGTGTGACGCAACCTTTAGTTACATAGGTTTAACTGTGTCTTATTTTTCAACCCTTCTTAAACCTAGATCCGGATGAAAACAATACAAAGCCCATTTTTGGGGAAAAAAGGAGGACGGGTCAAGGACAAATATTTGCTGTTTTTGTTTGTGAATTCTAATTCGGCCAACAGCTATTTCTCTCGACTACGAATGTGCATGTTTTTTCAATGGGTAGAGGGGAATGACCTGCTGCCAGTACCTTTTGTCCCGTCTCAGACCCCTCTGTCCCTTCTCAGACCCCTCTGTCCCTTCTCAGACCCTACTGTCCCTTCTCAGACCCCTCTGTCCCTTCTCAGACCCTACTGTCCCTTCTCAGACCCTACTGTCCCTTCTCAGACCCTACTGTCCCTTCTCAGACCCCTCTGTCCCTTCTCAGACCCTACTGTCCCTTCTCAGACCCTACTGTCCCTTCTCAGACCCTACTGTCCCTTCTCAGACCCCTCTGTCCCTTCTCAGACCCCTCTGTCCCTTCTCAGACCCCCTGTCCCTTCTCAGACCCCTCTGTTCCTTCTCAGACCCCTCTGTTACTTCTCAGACCCCCTGTTCCTTCTCAGACCCTTCTGTCCATTCCAGACCCCTCTGGCAGTGGCTTATCTCCCGTGGGCACAAAAGAGCCGGCATGTTAAAATCCAAAATACCCACCCGTCAACTGTGGAACAGGGTCCAGTCACAACCAAACCTATGAGGGCCAGAATAAGACAAACACATCTATAACTGATAGTGGAGCGGATCACAAGCTGTTAAAAAAGGAAAGAGCAACTGGGCAACTCAATTCTCGGAATTGGTGGCGGTTTCAGTGTTGCTGATGCTCTGAATGTCATTTGTGGGAGAAACCCTTTGACTTTTAGTTAGGGGCTGATTAAAATGTCCCATTGTACATGTATGTAACCATAACATAGCGATTCATAGTGCTTTTACAATATATGACCCAATGTACAGGAACCAGTAGTTCAAGTTGATATAACCTTCCACCAGTCCCGCCGGGCATCATTTTAGCTCATAGCGTGCTGTTGGTTCTGTGTGTTGGACAGAGATATAACTGATTACTCGGGAATATATACTCAGTTCTCTGATCTAATCACTTCACATCTTTGTAAGCGGAAAAATGAATGTCCAGCTTTCAAAAATATCTTTAAATGGAGTTGGTTAATATTAGCTGAGCATCGTACACAATATAGAGGTCCAATAATCAAATGAATGTCTAATATATTGGACAATTCTATAAATACTACAATACTGCTCATATTTACAAGAATATAACTACTATAATACTGCCCCCTATATACAAGAATATATCTACTATAATACTGCTCCCTATATACAAGATTATACCTACTATAATACTGCCCCCTATATACAAGAATATATCTACTATAATACTGCCCCCTATATACAAGATTGTACCTACTAAAATACTGTCCCTATATACAAGAATATAACTACTATAATACTGCCCCCTATATACAAGAATATAACTACTATAATACTGCCCCCTATATACAAGAATATAACTACTATAATACTGCCTCCTATATACAGGAATATAACTACTATAATACTGCCCCCTATATACAAGATTATACCTACTAAAATACTGTCCCTATATACAAGAATATAACTACTATAATACTGCTCCCATATATACAAGAATATAACTACTATAATACTGCCCCTATATACAAGAATATAACTACTATAATACTGCCCTTATGTACAAGAATTTAACTACTATAATACTGCCCCCTATATACAAGAATATAACTACTATAATACTGCCTCCTATATACAAGAATATAACTACTATAATACTGCTCCTCTATACAAGAATATAACTAGTATATTACTGCCCCTATATACAAGAATATAACTACTATAATACTGCCCCTATGTACAAGAATATAACTACTATAATACTGCCCTATATACAAGAGTATAACTACTATATTACTGCCCCTATATACAAGAATATAACTACTATAATACTGCCCCCTATATACAAGAATATAACTACTATAATACTGCTCCCATATATACAAGAATATAACTACTATAATACTGCCCTTATGTACAAGAATTTAACTACTATAATACTGCCTCCTATATACAAGAATATAACTACTATAATACTGCTCCTCTATACAAGAATATAACTAGTATATTACTGCCCCTATATACAAGAATATAACTACTATAATACTGCCCCTATGTACAAGAATATAACTACTATAATACTGCCCTACATACAAGAGTATAACTACTATATTACTGCCCCTATATACAAGAATATAACTACTATAATACTGCCCCCTATATACAAGAATATAACTACTATAATACTGCTCCCATATATACAAGAATATAACTACTATAATACTGCCCTTATGTACAAGAATTTAACTACTATAATACTGCCTCCTATATACAAGAATATAACTACTATAATACTGCTCCTCTATACAAGAATATAACTAGTATATTACTGCCCCTATATACAAGAATATAACTACTATAATACTGCTCCCTATATACAAGAATATAACTACTATAATACTGCCCCTATATACAAGAATATAACTACTATAATACTGCTCCCTATATACAAGAATAAAACTACTTTAATACTGCCCCTATATACAAGAATATAACTACTATAATACTGCCCCTATATACAAGAATATAACTACTATAATACTGCCCCTATATACAAGAATATAACTACTATAATACTGCCCCCTATATACAAGAATATAACGACTATAATGCTGCCCCCTATATACAAGAATATAACTACTATAATACTAACCCCTATATACAAGAATATAACTACTATAATACTGCCTCCTATATACAAGAATATAACTACTATAATACTGCTCCAATATACAAGAATATATCCACTATAATACTGCTCCCTATATACAAGAATATAACTACTATAATACTGCCTCCTATATACAAGAATATAACTACTATAATACTGCTCCTCTATACAAGAATATAACTAGTATATTACTGCCCCTATATACAAGAATAGAACTACTATAATACTGCTCCCTATATACAAGAATATAACTACTATAATACTGCCCCTATATACAAGAATATAACTACTATAATACTGCTCCCTATATAGAAGAATAAAACTACTTTAATACTGCCCCTATATACAAGAATATAACTACTATAATACTGCCCCTATATACAAGAATATAACTACTATAATACTGCCCCTATATACAAGAATATAACTACTATAATACTGCCCCCTATATACAAGAATATAACGACTATAATGCTGCCCCCTATATACAAGAATATAACTACTATAATACTAACCCCTATATACAAGAATATAACTACTATAATACTGCCTCCTATATACAAGAATATAACTACTATAATACTGCTCCAATATACAAGAATATATCCACTATAATACTGCTCCCTATATACAAGAATATAACTACTATAATACTGCTCCTATATACAATAATATAACTACCATAATACTGCTCCTATATACAAGAATATAACTACTATAATACTGCCCCCTATATACAAGAATATAACTACTATAATACTGCTCCTATACACAAGAATATAACTGCCATAATACTGTCTCCTATATACAAGAATATAACTACTATAATACTGCTCCTATATAAAAGAATATAACCACTATAATACTGCCCCCTATATACAAGAATATAACTACTATAATACTGCTCCCTATATACAAGAATATAACTACTATACTACTGCCCCTATATACAAGAATATAACTACTATAATACTGCCCCTATATACAAGAATATAACTACTATAATACTGCCCCTATATACAAGAATATAACTACTATAATACTGCTCCTATATACAAGAATATATCTACTATAATTCTGCCCCTATATACAAGAATATAACTACTATAATACTATCCCCTATATACAAGTATATAACTACTATAATACTGCCCCCTATATACAAGAATATGACTACTATAATAATGCCCCCTATATACAAGAATATAACTACTATAAGTCTGCCCCCTATAAACAAGAATATAACTACTATAATACTGCCCCTATATACAAGAATATAACTACTATAATACTGCCCCCTATATACAAGAATATAACTACTATAATACTGCTCCCTATATACAAGAATATAACTACTATAATACTGCTCCTATATACAAGAATATAACTACTATATTACTGCCCCTATATACAAGAATATAACTACTATAATACTGCTCCCTATATACAAGAATATAACTACTATAATACTGCTCCTATATACAAGAATATAACTACTATAATACTGCCCCTATATACAAGAATATAACTACTATAATACTGCCCCTATATACAAGAATATAACTACTATAATACTGCCCCTATATACAAGAATATGACTACTATAATACTGCCCCCTATATACAAGAATATATCTACTATAATACTGCTCCTATATACAAGAATATAACTACTATAATACTGCTCCTATATACAAGAATATAACTACTATAATACTGCCCCTATATACAAGAATATGACTACTATAATACTGCCCCCTATATACAAGAATAATATAGCTGTGTTCACCCTGAGCCCCCTGGTTCATCTACAGAATGCCATTACTACAGTGAAGAATAGTACTTACACAGGCAGAGCAAAACAGTCAGGGGGATTTCACTGCATAACAATTGATCTTAATATGTCATTGTGGGTCTGAGGAGACTATGGACGCTGTAATGGCTGCCATGCGTCACCCAGCATTAGTGACCAGGAACCCCACTGCGTGCATTAGTCTATAGGAAGCCCAGTCCTATATTTAGTCTGTGTAGTTTGTTTGAGTATTTGCTTAGTGACATTTCCTATCACTTGACATGAGCCGCAGCTTGAGAAAGGGAAAAAGGAAGCGCCGCACTCATCACTAATGCCGCGCCTTCCCTTCCGTGCGTAATTTACCTCGCCGCGTTCTTTTGTTAATTCCAGATTATTCTTTAGGGGTTCTTGAGAAAGTTACTGGCAATGTGGTAAAATACTCACTGGGGAACCAATGCTTCCAGCACCAGCCACCCTAATGGGGCGATACACCGATCCCTATCCTGGCAACAGAAATATAGAGCGAAACATCCTGAAATTATCCGCCTGATACTAAGAGGGGAGTAAAGAAATCCAACATCAAACTGACTCATAGATATTCTACGCACTCTTCAAGATTCAGACCTTGGGGCGGTGCTGGACTCTCAAAAACACCTGGGACACTGGTTTACTCACAATTGGCGTTACAACCACAAATTGACCCCTATGACCGCCACAATGCCCCCTATAAAAGCGACAATGCCCACTATGTCAGGCACATTGCCCTCTATGACAGGCACACTGCGCCTTATGATAGCCAAAAAGCTGCATGACGGCCTCAATGCCATTTATGATAACCAAAAAGCCCCATGACAGCCACAATGCCACCTATGACAGCCACAATGACACCATGACAGCCACAATGCCACCTATGACAGCCACAATGCCACCTATGACAGCCACAATGCCCTATGACAGCCACAATGCCGCCTATAAAAGCGACAACCACTATGAAAGCCACATTGCCCCCTGTGACAGCCACAATACCCCCTATGACAGTCACATTGCCCTCTATGACAGCAACAATGTCCCATATGACAGCAACAATGCCCCATGACAGGCATAATGCCCCATGACAGCCACAATGCCACTATGACAGCTACAATGCCCCCTATGAAAGCCACAATGCCCCCTATGGCATATACAATGCCTCTATATGACCGCTAAAATGCTGCCTATGACAGCCACAATGCCCCCTATGACAGCCACAATGCCCCATGACCCCACATGCCCTCTATGAAAGCCACAATGCCCCCTATGACAGATACAATGCCACTATATGACCGCTAAAAAAACGCCTATGACAGCCACAATGACCTCTATGACAGCCGCAATGCCCCCTATGAAAGCTACAATGCCCCCTATGACAGCCATTTTGCCCGGTATGACAGCCACAATGCCGCTTATAAAAGCCACAATGCCCCATTTGACAGCCACAATGCCCTCTGACAGATACAATGCCACCTATGACAGCCAAATTGCCCTCTATGACAACGAAAATGTCGCTTATGACAGCCACAATGCCTTCTATGAAAACTACAATGCCAGCCATGCCAGTCACAATCAACCTCATAATAGCCACAGTGCCCCCTCCATGAGCCCAGCATGCACTTACCCACTGGAATTTTTCTTTTCAGACGTGTGGCACTCATGTAAATCGGTCACGTGCAGTAATTAACGTAGATTCCGTCCTATTGACGTGGAAACAATTGTAAGTGGAGATTGCCAACCCAGAGCACAAGCCCTTGGTGCCCGATCCTAACAACGCCACTAAGACTGATAGAGATGGATGGAGAATTGACTTCATCCCAACAGCTGATTTCTCCGGGGGAAGCTGCGGCCCAAGCACGGGAACTGTAGTATTACATGGCGGCTATTTATATGAATGTGACACGTGGACGGCTCGAGTCCGCCAGAGCGGGAGATGTTCTTACAAAGAGACTCTCCGTTCTGGTTCATAGAGGGGGTGCTGAGCAGGGGACCCCCTCTGCGACATCCATATTCCCTAATAGGACATAAGGACTGGGGTTTTCTTGGATGCCAGACCATTGGATGCTGGAGTAAAGGAATTTTCCAGTGCGTGGGAACTAGAGGCATGAACATGCGGCTGATAAAAATTCCAATGTCAATCTCACAAATTTCCTAAAAAAAATATTTCTTAAAAAAAAATCTGGAAAGAAATTTCTGTAAAAAACTGAATGTAACTTTAAGAAAACACATGAGCTCATAGTCCTCTAAAGCAGCGAGTCCTCTTATCAGGGTGAAGCCGCAGTAATCTTCTTGGGGAACGTTTATTTAGGCCAGGCAGCTGGCAGCGCTGTTTTAAAGAGATTGTGGCCTCAAAAATGTAAGATTATTACTTCAATCTCAAAAATTCCGTTCAGACTGACTACCCCATGGGTGGTGCTCGCCCGCTGGTTACCATCCGTATTGTCGGCTTACCTGCATTACCTATTGGAGTCTAAGCTAGTCTGAAAACCACAGTCTGCTGCTCTGCTCCTTCCCCATTCTTTACACTGCAGCTCTGCTTCATACAGTGGAAGTAGAAAGTGGTAAGTGGCCAGAACACTTTTGACAAGACTGGATGGCACATACCTGAGTATTCAGCCAGTGTAGTAAGGAAATAATTGTTATTTTAAGATACATGGGAACAATATCAGTTTTTTGATAAATGATTGACAGATAAATGGAAGACGGGGAATGAAATCTAAGTATAGTT
>NC_134691.1:339892655-339927484 GCF_050947455.1 Rhinoderma darwinii | reverse complement strand
AGATTCAAGTGCAGATTTAAGATTTAAAAACAAAAAAAAAAGCTTTAAAGGGGAAGGGGCTTCAACAGTGTGTTCAAATTTGTTTTTAATTATTATATATATTTTTTTTACCACAGTAGCCAGATATTACATTGTAGTGACCTGGGGGTTGTCCATGATTAGAAAAACATGGCTGCTTTCTTTCAAAAACAGCGCCACATCTGTCAATTGGTTGTGTCTGGTATTGCAGCCCGACTCAATTTGAAGTGCATAGTTAATAAGGTTTAAAAAAAAAAGGCAAAGGTCCATGTAGTCCAACCTATAATCCTACGGTGATGATCCGGAGGAAGGCAAAATCCCGGGATCAACGTCCCATCTCCAGAATCTAATACCTATAACTTAGAATATTCTATTTTTCATGAAGACGTCCAGGCCCGTCTGATACTTGTTCAATGGATCAACCATCCTGTGGCAGGGAGTTCCATAGTGTCGCCGCTCTTACAGTAGAGAATCCACGTTTATGATGATGGTGAAAGCTTCTCTCCTCTAGACGTAGTGGTCGCCCTTTACAGTCCTGGTATAAAAGTTTCGGTAGTTCTCTGCACTGTCCGTCCTTATATTTGTACTTACAAGAATGGGTTCTCATCTGCGCTCCGTTTTCCGTTGTTCTGCTCTCTCTTAGTAACAAAATAATGAAAAAAAAATGAAAGTCCCCGATTAGTTTCATGGCTGACACAATGACGCCCATTGGAACATATTGACAATTTTTATCAGGTTTCTGTAACGGTGTCTGTCGTTTTACCAAAAAAATAGCGCCGCATTTTTTCGGTATTTTTCATAAGATCTGCAACGGAGGCTTCTAAGGGAACCGCCAATGCAGATGTGAACAAGGCCTTATCAGAACTCCCCTAAACCGACTTTATTCTAAACTGAATCTCCCCAAGTTTGATATCCTTTCTGGGTACTGTAACCCGCCCATTCCCTTTGGTCGCCCTCCTCTGCACCCGTTGTAGTTCAGCCATGTCCTTCTTATAGACAGGTGCCCAGTACTGTACACAATATTCCATGTGTGGTCTGACCAGTGATTTGTATAGATAAAAACCATGTTCTTGCCATGACCTTCTAGACCTCTTTTGATGCATCTGATGATTTTATTTGCCTTGGCAGCAGCCGCCTGACACTAGTTGCTACTAACGTCCCGCAGTCTTTTTCTGTTGCGTTCTTTCCCAGGGTTTTACTGTCACAGTTTTGTAGGTGTAGAAGGAAGTTTAATTCTATGCATTATGTAGCATGATCTGGTGTTGTGGAGCAATGGAAAGTGCACATTACTGAGTGTTTACAGCACTGGGTGTTGGTGGGAAAGTAACAGCACAAATCTCATCCCACAAATAGCCGGCGATCACAATAGGTGACCTTGAGACTGCAGACGCTTTTCCCGTGAAGGAACATGGAGAGGACGGGGAGACTTTCCATAGGGCTGTGATTGGCTGCCGGGAGACGGTACATTTTCTGTATGATAACCTATAACCCGTCTGTTTCCTGCAGGAAGTCATACACATCGATTACACGGGAAGATGCCGGAGGCGACCTCAGGCTGGGTAAGTAGCTCGCTGGGCGGCAGCTCCCATGTTTATTGCAGGGGTCCCCTAATGTACCCTGTGAGCCACATTGGGAGATTGAATTATAATCTGTCCCTTGGTTCCTCTTTCCTCATTTCTGCCTGGCGGAGGCCGTATTCTTCAGTGCATAAGCCAGTAATGAAAGGGTTATTCCCATCTTATAAAGTGATGGCATATTCCTAGGATATGATCGGTGGGGGTCCGACCTCTGGGACTCCCACCGATCCTCAGAATGATTAGCGCTACATCTACCCGGCTGCGGAGGGAACTGCATTCAAGTGAAAGGGGCCGACTGCCGTTCTATACGCAGCCGCTGTCCAGGAAAATACAGCGAAGGGGCTGCAGCAATAAATTAAAATTCATTCTCGGCATCGGTGGGGGTCCCAGAGGTCGGACCTCCACCGATCATATCCTGGCTGCATGACATCACTTTATAGGGTGGGAATAACCTTTAAAGGGCTCGTCCAATAAAGTTTAATCGTTGTATAATACAAAGTTCTGCAACTTCCTAACATTGAGTTTCAATTCCTCACAATTGTTAAGATCTATGCTTGCAGTCAGTGAATGGAACATCCTTGCTTACATCCACTGGCTGAAAATCTGTACGTACATAAAATACATCTCACAGCTGAGAAATAGATACAATTGTATCCAGTCTGGACAATCCTCCGTGAGATAATCCAGACTGATACATTGTAGAGTTTTTACACTACAATCGATTTACCTGATGGATGTCAGAAAAGTGTCCCTTTGGTCACCCGCCAAGCAGGTATAGATGTGTAAAACTTGTGTTAATTGTGTAGGAAAGCGTAGTCTGAGCACTTTCCTATACAGAGGCGTCCTGCAAAAAACCATATACTGTATAACTATAACCTATGGGTGACGTATGGCTATACAGCTGCATGTGACGGAGGCTTCCATCTGAGGTATATGTCAAGAAATTCTTTATCTGCGCTGATACATTGTAACAAACTAGATTTTTTAGATACAACTTATTAATTAAAGGGCAAGGCCCTGTTCACGCAGAGTTTTTTCATGTCAAACCGCGCCAAAAAACGTCTGAAAAGGCCTCCTATTAATCTCAATGGGAGGCGAAGGCGGTTTTTTTCACGTGAGCGGCAAAAAAAGTTTGCGGGGAAAAAAAAGCTTCATGCCCTTTCTTCTGACTTTTCCGTCTCTGACGTCCCATTGACATCAATGACAGAAATTTTTCGCCGCGTTTTTTGCCTGCGGCGCTCAATGGCCGAGGCCGAAAAACGCAGCACAGAGTGCAGGCAGGTCAAAATCTGCCTCAAAATTCCGTCAGGATTTTTCTGCCTGCAAAAAAAACTCTGTGTGAACAGGGCCTAACTAAACGTCCAACAAACATCTGACATGTCTGAAGTTTTGATCGGTGGGGGTCCGAGCGCTGAGCGGCAGAAGTTCTCATGTGAGCGCTCAGCCGCTTCGTTTCTGTTCGGCTTTTTCCGGAAAGTTGATGTATCGGAGTACGAGCTCATAGACTTTTTATTGAGCCTGTACTCCGATTCTTTCCGGAAAAAGCTGAACAGGAATGAAGCGTCTGAGCGCCCACATGAGAACTGCTGCCGCTTCGTTTGAGCGATCGGTGGGGGTCTGAGCACTGAGACCCCCACAAAATCAAAACTTCTGACATGTCAGAAGTTTGTTGAACGTTTAGTTACACTTTAACTTTTATAAAATTTTTTAGTGGGGGATGAAAAAAAAACAGCATTTTTGCCATTTTTTATTTTTCTAATTATTTGCGCCGCTTTTCACTGTTGGGCACAAATAATGCGTTCATTTTATTGTATAAGTCGGTACGATTACAGCGATTTAATAAATAGGTATCGTTTTTTCTTCATGAAGAAAACTATATGAGGGCTCGTTTCTTTTTGCGGGACGGGTCAGATTTTAGAATGACACCATTTTTGGGTACAGAGGCTTTTTTTCATTGACTATTATTTTCCGGGTAGGGGGATGGCAAAAATAGCAATTCTGTCGTAATTTTTTTTTTTTTTTACATCGTTCACTGTTGATTTTATTATTCGGGTCATTGCGATTTGTAGCAATTCTGTGTATTGGATCGTTTTTTTCTTTTCTTTCTTTCTGTTACTTATAAAGCACCAACATATTCCGCAGCGCTGTACAGAGGTCCTCAATTACTGTCCCCATTGGGGCTCACAATCTAAATTCTCTATTGTTATGTTTTTGGGAGGAAACTCACGCAAACACGGGGAGAACCTACAAACTCCATGTAGATGTGGTCCTTGGTTGGATTTGTACCCAGCGCTGCAGGGCAACAGTGCCAACCACCGAGACTTTTTTTTCCACTTTTGCTCCAGAAAAACCCTTTTTTCAATGAATTTTTCATTTCTTTTTTTTCTGTCCCACTTGGGCACTGATTGGTCCGTTATCGCTATTATGATGCTTTGATATACTTTGCATTATTACCTGTCAGTGATAAGCATGGGTTAATAACCAAATGGCCATGGCAACCCATTGGCTCCCCGCGATCGTGTAACCGGTCGCAACCGCGGTGACTGAGGGATCCCCCTCGCTCTGTAGCATTCAGATACCGGGCATGGCTATTGACGGCAGTATCTAAGGGGCTAAATGGCCGGGGGTTGGGGTTACCTCCAACCCCGGCAGTTGCAGCAGGATCTCTGCTATATATTATATATTACAGTATATCTGTGCCCGAGCCAACCACTGGACACACGATTGCGGCAAGAACAACACAATTAGGGCGTAATAGTATCCCAAATGTAGGAAAGGGTTAAAGATAGATTAAATATACAAATTATTTGCAAAGAGAAGAACGTCTTGTGAAAAACAGTGTTCAATTTCGGCTGACGGATGACCAGGGGGCGGGGATAAGCGGTCCTGGTCTCATATTGCAGACAGAGCAGTGGGGAGGGCTCCTGCTGCAGCCAGTTGCCTTACAGACAGAGGCAGGTCCAATCTGAGTTTTTTTTTAAAAATAAATCTTTATGTATTTTCACAATTTTGAGTGTAATATGAGACAGAATAGGGATCAAAGACGTGGAGAATATCATGGGAGGAATTGCTGGGATTTTTAGTGTTCGTTTGAATACGCGTTTCTGGATCTGCATCCGTGGAATCCATATAAGCCCGTACCTCAGTAGTGGACATTGCTTTATATGTAAATCTCACCAGGAGGCATCGTACTCCGCGGCAGATACCATTGCCTGTGGCGGGGGCGCCCTGACCAGGTTCATCTTCCCCATGGGCTGTGTACTGTGACGCTCAGAGAGAAATCATGGGATGAGATTAGGAATGACAGAAGGAAATGCCGGGGATGTCGGGCTGAGGCTCCGCTGCCGGATGTCTCGTTATCAGCGGTAAAATACCTTTAATATCAGATCAGAAATACTTACGAGAAATCATGACCATGAAGCCGAGACCATAATCATCAGGTCCATGAACAATGAATGACGGCAGCATCATCCGGGGGGCCCAGATAAGGGGCCCCTAATACAGAAGTTCCTAGTAACCTCATTTAGAGACGATCACTTGCCACAAGGGTTTATTTCTTATGGGATGATTCACAAATAACCTATTAGATCTTATTAATGATCGACTATGATACAATTATGGGGGACGTGCACATGTTCTGTAAAGATGGACAAGGGCCGATGGAGCTCCGGCTCAGAAATCATAGACAGGGGTCACGTGAGGATGTAAAATTGCAGCAGTTACATGTGCTGCTCAGAATGTGCGCCATTGTTATCGACATGTTGCACCAAATTTGGACTACACGGAGCGGGGACAGTGCAGACCGATTCTCCAAACGGGTGATATGCCGCGTTACAGAGGCTCCTGTATTCATGTAAACAAAGTTTCATCATTGTGTTAGGAAAAGTTAGGCAACTTTTTTGAACAGACTTGGTTTCTATTCCTCACCTTTTTTTAAGGTTGTTGCTTGCTGCCAGTGAATGGAAACATTCTTATTTACATTCAGAGGTTAAAAATCCATCATGACCGAATATTTCTCACAGCTGAGGTTTTGTTTCAATGGTATTCCGTCCAGACAATCTACTGTGAGCTAAACGGCCTGCAATGACACATTGTAACAAACCTTTAGGACAAGAGAGAGTTGTGTGGATGCGAGGATTGTCTAGACTGGATATAATTGTAACAAGCTGAGCAAAGTATTGGGACAATACTGGATTTTTAGCCTTTGAATATAAACAAGAATGTTTAAATTCACTGACAGCAAGCAGTGGTCTTAAATATGGTGAGAAATAGAAACTCAAAGTCTATTAGAAAGTTGCAGAACTTTACGTTATACAGCGATTAATCTGTATTTGCATAAGACCAGAGTAAACTTTTAATGCCATGGGACGTGACGTTCTGCCATTGTCTCCCATCTAATCATAACTGTGCGGCGGTGAACCGTGATGTCACAGCCCTGGCGGCTCAAGTGTTAACCACGCAGTCCTTCTTATTTTTTCAGCATCCTCTCTGACAGGTCCCAGGCTGAAAGTTAATTAGTGGAAGGAGCAGGGTCCTCGGCAGCACAGAGTATTTCAGGAAAGGCATGTATTGATCTTGTAGAAAGCCACAGACTGAGAGTTACGTAATTACAGGAGCAAGGTCCTAACAGCACAGAGTATTACAGGAGAGGAGTGTGCTGATCTTGTGGGAGGTCACAGACTGAGAGATGTATAGTGGAAGGAGCAGGGTATTCAGCAGCACAGAGTATTACAGGAGAGGAGTACTGATCTTGTAGGTCACAGACTGAGAGATGTGTAGTGGAAGGAGCAGGGTCCTCAGCAGCACAGAGTATTACAGGAGAGGAGTGTGCTGATCTTGTGGGAGGTCACAGACTGAGAGATTTATAGTGGAAGGAGCAGAGTCCACAGCAGCACAGAGTATTACAGGAGAGGAGTGCTGAGCTTGTGGGAGGTCACATAGTGAGAGATGTATAGTGGAAGAAGCAGGATCCTCAGCAGCACAGAGTATTACAGGAGAGGCGTGTGCTGATCTTGTGGGAGGTCACATAGTGAGAGATGTATAGTGGAAGGAGCAGAGTCCACAGCAGAACAGAGTATTACAGGAGAAGAGTGCTGATCTTGTGGGAAGTCACATAGTGAGAGATGTATAGTGGAAGGAGCAGGGTCCTCAGCAGCACAGAGTATTACAGGAGAGGAGTGCTGATCTTGTGGGAAGTCACATAGTGAGAGATGTATAGTGGAAGGAGCAGGGTCCTCAGCAGCACAGAGTATTACAGGAGAGGAGTGCTGATCTTGTTGGAGGCAGCACAGAATAATGAAGATCTTGACACATTGTAGCAGAAACAGTGATGTGAAATCCCCCCTGTATCTCACATGCCTTCCTCTCACTTGCTGTTTTTGCTCCTCTCACAATTAGATGACGTAGAAGAAGATTTGTTCTCGGTTGATTCCTCCAGGATCCCCCCCTCCCCCGTGAGGAGTAAAGTGCAGGTTGAAGGGAAACCTATTGATTTGCAGCAGGCAACAGTAAGTGAAAGACGATGTAGAAACTCGCACATTTTTGCTCTACCGTAAATAAATTCCCCCGTAGGTCTTACTTTGTCCCCCTTTAGTCATGTCATTCAGTTATCTCCCCCAGGAGGCCCCACAGATGCCCCAATTGTGACTGATGAGACTCACAGGGTTTACTTTGTATCAAGGATTTTTTGGGATATCCTCCCTCAATCCCCCACTCTGCAGCACTCCTCTGTCTTGGAGGGTCCTCTGGGTTTGTTCATACTGAGCTTCATGAATAGAATGCCGGAGCTGCGGTGGAGACTGACACATACTGTTAAATGAGGGAGTGATTTGTAATGGTCGCCCTTCATGTGTGTAGGAGACGGATGAGTGAAATAGAGGAACACATATTAGCAGGCGCAGCACAAGACGCTATTGAGATATCATCGGCCTCTAACCTGATCATTCTCTCCGGTGCAGGAGCTGAAGAAGCTGCTCTTCGGTTCGGCCCTTTGTTCTTTCAGCGAGGAATGGAAAATTCAGAGTTTTACGTTCAGTAACATCAAGCACCTGAAGTACGGCGTCATACAGAAAAAGGTATACACCCCCTATATACACCCCCTATATACAAAATACCTGCAAACTTGTTATCAAAGATGGTGGATCAGCACTTGTTATTCACTTCAAGGGGTCGTCCATCCTCATTGTATGAGGAAAAGTTTGGCAATTTGCTATGATCCTGTGTTATAGTTAACTATTAATTGTGGCGCTACCCAACCCACCTGTGGCCATGCATGCCCCCTCCGACACATCCCCACCGCCCCAAATTGAGCGCCTTGTCTATCTTTGCATAGGCAGTAGAGGGCGCCGGTTCCAGAATTCTGGGGGAGCAGAGGTCGGGACCTCTACAGTCATTCTATATGTAGAGACTATCCTGCAGATTCCCAATGAGAAGATAGACGTGAGGTCCGTGGCTTCACCTGGATGTAGTTGCTGTGGGGAGGTCCGCACGTGGACTAGAGCTGTAACTGACTCTATATACCACTGACTACAATTACAAAGTGGTTGCCACATGGTGTATCACATGATCTCTCTCGGCCAGTCAGCAGCTCTGAAATGGATCATGTGACAGACACTCCCGAACTCTTTAGAAACCAGAGTCCCAGACTGCATCACATGATCATTTTTCAGAGCTGCAGACTGGCTGAGAGAGATCACGTGACTCCACAGAACCAGGAAGTGCTTTCTTTTCAGTGGCCAGAGAAAGGGGTTGTCCAGGATTAGAAAAACATGGCGGCTTTCTTTCAAAAACAGCACCGCACCTGTCCATGGGTTGTGTGTGGTATTGCAGCTCAGCCCCATTCACTGGAGCTAAGCTGCAATACCAGACTCAACCCATCACCCAGGTGTGGCGCTGTATTTTTGGAAGAAAGCAGAAAGTCTTGCAAGGAAGATTCCAACTTCCAAATTTTGCACCGCATTTCTTTATTCATGGAAAATGCAGAGGTCTTAGGTCTGGATGTAAACCTAGATGTTTCCATTTACTGACAACAAGCAGAGATCTTGAAAACTTTAAGGCTTTGAAACTGAAAGTATGGTAGGAAGTTGCAGAAAATAATTTCGGCTCCATGAAGAAGTGACGCACTTGATGATTTCCGCGGTTTGTCACTTATTCGCTGTAGAATGTAGAGAATTTAGATGTTATAGGTGCGGCACGACGGACGCCATGCAGGAGTTTAGTCCAATGAGAATTGGAGCATTGATCCTTTTATTAAGTGTAGAAGGAAAATGTTCCCGATCCTTTGTGCTGCTGGTTTCCTAGGTGAGGTTCCCTTTAAGAGAACGTTTCATTATTTCTCATTTGCCACGATGACAGATTGTGATTCGCATACGGTACGTCTGCTTCTTGTAGGGGGGTCCCTGCGGGGTTCTGGCTGCCGTACAAGCCTGTGTGCTGAAGCATCTCCTCTTCGGGAAGGAGTCGGACTCCAGGTAAGATGTGCAAAATGCGGACAACCCTGCGTCTCCGTATCAAGGCGGAGATCCGGCATTGTCAATCGCACGGGCTGAAGTTGTAGTAGTGGGAACATTGTCTCCCTGTGTAGAGTTTCTCTTTAAAGCGGATATAACATTGATGGCTATACATAGGGTAATCTGTGGGGGTCGGAACAGCAGGTCCCCGACAATCCGCAAAAAAAGGGCGACATCACGGCTCCTTCACTGCAGCACTGACCCGGCGTCGCGCCTCGTACTGCAGCTCAGCCCCATCCAAATTGACGAGGCCAAGCTGGAGCTCCAGGCCAATGATTCTTTATTGGATACCGCACTGTAGGAGTCCTGGAAATCCCTTCTAACTGAGAACCGGGACCGTGGGGTTACGTGGCTGCTGCGGCCACTGTACCGTCCATTGTGCGGGAGATCACGACTGGAGGCCGGCTTTACTTTCTCCTAGACTGGGATCTGATTGCTTGACATTACAAGCCAAGGATAGATCACCGGGAGATTCTGATTACGATTTAACGCGGAACGCGCAGCTCAAACAGAACCTTGGACCACCTATGACGGACCTCACCGCACCTCTCTGCCATTGTGAAAGCCACCGTAAGAGGGTCGGGTTCCTGACGTTAACTCGCCGTAACACCCTTCCCGTATGCGACAGAGAGTTGACTCGCACGGTTCCTATAGTAGAGCGATTTCCCTGCCTTTATACCCCCCCCCCCCCCCCCCCCCGCATCCCTATACAGGAAATGTGACCCTGGATTGCACTGTATACAATGCGTAATGGACATTACTGAGGTCGGTCACTCATTATCCAGTCCTGGCTTTACTTTTATTGCCGCATCAATATAAATCCCATTCTTCTTCTTATTCTTCTGCGGATTAACATTATAATGATAAATTCCTGTAATATAGCGTTGTGTACACCAGCGGGGGAGGGGTGCGGTCCCCGTTATACCCATCGTGATTGACGTTCATCATTTCTCTCTTTTCAGCCGACCTCTTCAGCCTTCGGACCCTCTCAGGACCAGCTGCCTCTATAAAGCCCTCGCTGACGTCCTGTGGCGCGCCGGAGACCGCAAGGAGGCGGTCGTCACCTTGTAAGTAAACGGTCACGCGGATCAGTCTTATCCGTCACATGATGAGGGGCGGAGGAATAAGACCCATATTGTATACCTTACACAGTGCCTATAGGAAACTAATACAGGGGCTTCATGGCTCATAGAGCGCTAACTGATGGGGAATCTTCCCTCTGCTGTCTATTACATAAAACCTTTACAAGAATTGAAGCTCCCGCTTCTCCTCACAAAGAGGTTCTGCAGCAGCCCATTTCCACAGCTGCGATTGACATGAAGGCTCCTCCCCTTTCTTTGTTAAAAGAAGTTCTGCAGCAGCTGGGGTATGTATTACGAGACATCGTGTACTCCCTGCTGTACATTTTACAGAATATTCCATTCTGTGATCTGTATTACAACGTTATAAAACAATGATGGGGGGGTTGACCCTACATATGACAATTGGTTGGGGGGCTGAAGTTGTAGTAGTGTGAAGTAACACCAGGTGGGGGCACTATATAAGTGTTGTTATGGGGGCTCCTTTTCTTACACCACCATCAAGCAATTCTGTGCCAGGAAATGTCTAGTCGGATTATAGGATGCTGGATTATAGGATGCTGGATTATAGGATGCTGGATTATAGGATGCTGGATTATAGGATGCTGGGTTATAGGATGCTGGGTTATAGGATGCTGGGTTATAGGATGCTGGATTATAGGATGCTGGGTTATAGGATGCTGGGTTATAGGATGCTGGATTATAGGATGCTGGATTATAGGATGCTGGATTATAGGATGCTGGATTATAGAAAGATGGATTATAGGATGCTGGATTATAGGATGCTGGATTATAGGATGCTGGATTACAGGATGCTGGATTATAGAATGCTGGATTATAGGATGTTGCATTATAGGATGCTGGATTATAGGATGCTGGATTATAGGATGCTGGATTATAGGATGCTGGATTATAGGATGCTGGATTATAGGATGTTGGATTATAGGATGCTGGATTATAGGATGCTGGATTATAGAAAGATGGATTATAGGATGCTGGATTATAGGATGCTGGATTATAGGATGCTGGATTACAGGATGCTGGATTACAGAATGCTGCATTATAGGATGTTGGATTATAGGATGTTGGATTATAGGATGCTGGATTATAGGATGCTGGATTATAGGATGCTGGATTATAGGATGCTGGATTATAGGATGCTGCATTATAGGATGTTGGATTATAGGATGCTGGATTATAGGATGCTGGATTATAGGATGCTGGATTATAGGATGCTGGATTATAGGATGCTGGATTATAGAATGCTGGATTATAGGATGTTGGATTATAGGATGCTGGATTATAGGATGCTGGATTATAGGATGCTGGATTATAGGATGCTGGATTATAGGATGCTGGATTATAGGATGCTGGATTATAGGATGCTGGGTTATAGGATGCTGGGTTATAGGATGCTGGATTATAGGATGCTGGATTAAAGGACCGTTAATAGAACTGTAGATCATGTTCACGTCTTGGTGGTTGCAGGTCATCCGGGCGGCAGCAGTTTACTCCGGCTGGAAGATATAAAGCCGATGGAATCCTAGAAAGTGTAAGTCTACTATGAAGTCTATATAGTTACGTTTCCCCTGCATGGAGCACATCCGCGGCACATCATCACTCAGGACGGCCGACACCTCGCGGTTTTTGCTTTTCTTAATGGAGTCGGATTCTTCTAGCGGGATGCCATGTGTAGGAGGACGAATAACACAGTAAGGGAAGGCTTCTATCTGGATTGCTGAGATTTCCTCTGGAGATGGTGCGCGGGCCTCTAGTCAGCACCGAGGGGGCAATGAACGGATAAATCACACATTGTATATAAGGCCGGATTCACACGAGCGTTTCCATTCATAGTTTTGACTGCAGTAGCGCGCATCACGAGCGGCACACGGAAGTGCGTCCGTGTGCCGTGCGCGGTTTTCACGCACCCATTGACTTCAACGGGTGCGTGATGCGCGAAAAACGGGCAAATATAGGACGTCGTGAGTTTTACGCAGCGGACACACGCTGCCTGAAAATCACGGACAGTCTGAACAGTCCCATTGACTAACATAGGTCCGTGCGAAGCGCGTGAAAATCACAGTCTGAACGGCCCCATTGACTAACATAGGTCCGTGCGAAACGCGTGAAAATCACACACGTTTCACGGACGTAATATACGTTCGTCTGAATAAGCCCTCACGCTCCGCTCCAGGCACCAGCACAGCTGCGTGATTTTGGGGCTAATGACGTCTGTAGCAAAACATGTTGGGGGGGGGGGGTATATAATTTATTTTAGCTCGATGCTATCTTAGCTGGCATATACAATTGGACATTTCATAACTTAGTCGCTGACACCTAGTGGAAACCACTTGAGTCGGGTTTTTACCTAATCTCAATTATATATAGGATTGTCCGTGCGCCCGCCTTACTTGCCAGCACGCATTGTCATTTTAAAATTGATGTTGTAAAGTTATCTTCTAATATTTAAACTAGTTCTATCGGTAGAAACTAGTTGGGGTAAAAAACGGGCACCTATTGCCTACGGCAATTTTCGTTCCAATCATATGCAGAGCTCCTCCCCCAAATCAGTGACCGACATCAAAATAACCTTAATAACCTAAAAAAGGTAAAGTTATAGCCGTTTGACCAGTATGTGCAAATAATCGAAACATCTTTTTAGGTTTGTGGTCAAATCTCGTTTTATCCACGGTTTTGCGAAAATAGCCCAGGAATGTAACAGAAAAGAACAATAACCGATCCTCGGCTTCTTATACTGATATATGGAAATTTATTACATTTTGGGTGGAATGTCCTTTAAATGCAAGAAGAGCCTCGTTTCCCACGCGTCTCTTTATGGTAGCGGGGGGGGGGGGTTAATGTTTGATGACAAGCTCCGCCGGTCACTGTACCAACGTTTCTTTAGTCACCCCTGTGTGGAATATGCGGGAGGTTGGTAAAACAGCAGAACAAGCAAACAACGTAGGAATATTTATCCCCCAGGATGCAGTGGGGCTGCCCCCTCCAATACAACTGATGGACAGAACTTCACAATGGAAAACTATGAGACATAAGGGGTTAATACTTCATTCCGCAACTTCCATTAATATCCGGTTGTCATGGCAACACAAGAGTCTCATCTTAATTATTTTGAGGTCCGTGTTTTGTATAAGGGCCCCCAGCTGATATTTTAGTGTAAACCCGGATATATAAACCTCCGCTTCGGAGATGCCCTGCAGGATGGTAGAGAACTGCTTAACGGTATCGCTTCCAAGGACATATGTACTAATACATCATGTAATGCTTAGATCGTGGTATCACATTAAAGTCCAGAACCTCAGCTTTCAAAGGATACCAGGTTGACATCTCTACGTATAATATTCGGGACGCAGCACTCGGTTGAAGTCGGGGAGCAGGATAAAAAGTTTTACTTCCCAGTGCTGTGTCTGTGTAGGGGAGGGGGAGCTGCAAATGAGAGCAGGAAGGAGGATCATAGCTTACTACTGTCATCTCCCCTCTGCACAGCCTTTAGTGACCCCAGGGGGGAATACAGGAACTTTTCTTCATGTTATCACCCCTCTTACCAACCAGAGGGTTTCTGTGCTCTCTGATATGGGTATTGGGATGTAATGTGATTTCTCTATTTGATAATTCAGGTTTTATTTGTGTATGGCAAAAGTGTAAAAATTGTCACATGAACGGTTTAATGGGGCATTCATTTAAAAAAAAAAATATCATCTGATATGTCAAGAGATGACATTGGTGACGTCCGAAAGATGGGATCCCCACTTTTTCCAAAAATAAAGGGCCGCAGAGCTTGATTGGTGGAACACTCTGGACAGAAGTGATACATTGTGTTATGTCTAGTACAGGGCCTGAGGGGGCGGAGCATGACACAGGGATCTCTGTTTGATATTATTTGAGTCCCTGTGTCATGCTCCGCCCCCTCAGGACCTGCATGAGGCATGACACAGTGTATCAGGTTTACACAGAGTGTTCCTTTAAGTGCCAGAACTCCTTACAGATTGAGTCACACATCCTCTTGCAAATGTAGTATTAAGGGAGTCTGAATTGGCTAATAGAGGGGGAGTGCAATATATGACCACCCCAAAGAGGTTTGGGCCCTAAACCGAGCACTGTGGCCCTTTTATTTATTGGAATCCAAGTAGTGTCAGATTGTGCACCCCAAACCCATGCTGTCTTCTGGCGTCCCCTTAAATTCAGCTCTGCTGCATCTCTACCTATTATTACTCACTTTACAAGTACCGTAGTATTGATCTAATAATAAGCTCGCAGAGCTGCAAGGAATCTGATTTACCATCCGCTGTCCTGCCGACTGTTAGAAGTATACCTGCTGCCATTTATGTATTCTGTGTATGGTGCGGTCGGCACAGTCTGCCATCCGGCTCTGTTATCAAATTGTTACATATAACTAGTTCTGTATATATAACATAATCAATCGCATGATATAACTTCCTACAGCATATAGAAGCTTATCAGAAAACAAGCTTACTGACATTTTCCAATAACAACCAGCAGAATAGTGAGTGCAGCTCTGGAGTATAATACAGGATGTAACTCAGGATCAGTACAGGATAAGTAATGTATGTACACCGTGACTCCACCAGCAGAATAGTGAGTGCAGCTCTGGAGTATAATACATGATATAACTCAGGATCAGTACAGGATAAGTAATGTAATGTATGTACACAGTGACTCCACCAGCAGAATAGTGAGTGCAGCTCTGGAGTATAATACAGGATGTAACTCAGGATCAGTACAGGATAAGTAATGTAATGTATGTACACAGTGACTCCACAAGCAGAATAGTGAGTGCAGCTCTGGAGTATAATACAGGATATAACTCAGGATCAGTACAGGATAAGTAATGTAATGTATGTACACAGTGACTCCACCAGCAGAATAGTGAGTGCAGCTCTGGAGTATAATACAGGATGTAACTCAGGATCAGTACAGGATAAGTAATGTAATGTATGTACACAGTGACTCCACCAGCAGAATAGTGAGTACAGCTCTGGAGTATAATACAGGATGTAACTCAGGATCAGTACAGGATAAGTAATGTAATGTATGTACACAGAGACTCCACCAGCAGAATAGTGAGTGCAGCTCTGGAGTATAATAGCGGCTGTAACTCAGGATCAGTACTGACAATTTGGTGGGCACGGGACCCTATTTATAAAAACTAGATACCGCAGATATCAACCAATGAAATCCCAGTTTTCATACTTCTTGTGCAGGTTAGTAAATGAGAGCAGGACCGATCTGTAATAAGGGATGATCCCTGTGACTATTGCACATTACATATGTCGTCTTCCATCATGTGCACCTTATAATGGTGTGAATTCTTATCTTCCCTCCAGCTTATCTTGTTCACCTTCAGAAAATACGAAGACCTTGTGACTTTTCTGCAGCAGAACATCAGTCAGGTGAATGACTCCGCTGTATTAGTTTGTGTAAGACGATTCGTGTCATCTGTAAATTTATGTTCCATCATGAAATAGAATTCATCAGAATTTACATGGGGCTATAGGTGACCTACCTGTGGATGTGGAGTAAATCTGATAATATCAGGCTGGATATTGTTCTGTGAGGGAGAAGGAATAAATTAAAGTACTTTATGTTAATCAGCGCGTTTCGAGTCGGGTGACCCGCTGCGTCATGAATTGATGACGTTCCCCCAGCCACTAATAAATGAGGGGAAGGTCCCCCAGTCCAGAATGAGCTGAACACAAGACTCGAAACGCAGGGATTAACTCCTCTGCACTGGACCTTTTTCGATTATCCACGCATTTTGCTCCATTACATCTAAAAATAAAACATGAAGCAACTTTGTAAACAGTCTTAGCAATCGCCTACCATTCTGTGTACACAGCTCCTATGCAGACCAATGAGTTTCCATGGTAACAGACTACAAGCAAACTTCGTAGTCTGATCTTGCAGTCGTGTTACTCTACTCCCTCTACCACCTCTTCTACTTTTTGTAGGTTATAAAGAAGGAGTGATCGGAGTGGAGTAACACAAACTGCAGGATCAGACTACACAGGGTTGATTTGTAGTCTGTAACTATGGGAACTCCTAGGTCTGCATATGAGCTGTATACTCTAATTGGTAGGATATTGTTAATCAAGACTATTTGCAAAGTTGCTTTATGTTTTGTTTTAGATGGAATGGAACATAATGTGTAGCGGCCCTCCGTTCCGGCTCATAGAGGGGTCTCAAACGAGTGACCCGCCTCTTTAACTTCCGCATGACCTGATAGGGTTATATGGACGGGTTGCACTTATGAGACAGCCCTTTTAAAGTCGTTAATAATTTTACATTCAGTGTTATTACGTTTTCCAGTTTGAACACGGTCCCTACGGATGCATCTTGCTGACTGTCTCCGTCGTCTTCTCCAGAACGCTTGACCTGTGAGTATATTTAATGTATGCCGTTTCCATATAATAGAAGCGATTTCCTCATTTGAAGGGAAGGTTTCCTTTAAAAATAGAATCTCCAAACAAATATTTAGTCAGTTCGTTACTAATTTGCTTTACTTATCCGGCACTCATTTCTCATTACATCATGTTTTATACTCCAGTCACATCAAGAGCTGCATTCACAATCCACTGTGAGCTAAACACATCAGCAACACTAACCTCCCTCCTGTCCTGAGGATTTGCTACAAAGTATCAGTGCAGGTGAAATGTATCCGTATATGTTTATCTCAATTGTAGCAAATCCTCAGCTGTAAGAGGTATTAGGCTTTATTCACACGACCGTATGTCAAACGGCCGATTTGCGCCCGTGCGGGACTTGTTTTCACGGATCCCTCATAGACTGTTTGGGAAAAGGGCAAAAGTAGGACGTCCTATTTTTTCCCGGGGCAGTTCACACGGTCCGTTACAAACACGGCCGCGTGAATAGCCCCAAAGACATGCGTTGATTTTAATAAAGCCGCGTGACGGTCGTTAAAAAAAGCGAGATTATCCCGGTCGTCTGAATAGGGCCTTTGGTCTGCGTGGCATTACAGTCTTTGCTTGCAAAAGAGAATATTCTCATTCACTGAAAGAGAGCAGAGATCTTGAAAGTGGTGAGGAATTGAAACATAAAGTATGTTAGAAAGTGACAGAACTTTTCATTATATAGTGATTAGGCTTGATATACATTAGACTGGCCCTTTAATTATAGAGTGTCGCTATGGTACGATGCCCCAGTGGGTGAGGATAACGGGCAGATTTGGGCTCGGCGGTGTCTGCGCTGGTACGTGTAGCAGATAGCAGTGATCCTATGTGTTTGACCTGTGGAGAGCTATCTACCCCGGGAGTTTCTGCTAGGACTATTGTGCCGGGGACGTGTTTACGTAGCTGACATACTTCTGGCATAACATGAAAAGTCAGGGAAGGACATTTGGCTTTGGTCTGGATTTATCAGTTTTCCACTTGTCAGGGAGGTCTCGGCTGTTTATCGCATCGCCTGCCAGTTCCTAATCAGGAGAATTAGACTTTCACAATTGACTTTTAAGATCCGTCTGGAACCCTGCGGACGATGGGAAAGTATCAGTTACTGCCTGGCGTGGAAATCAACGGCAGAGTTCTTGCCCCCGCTCCCGGAGTTACGCAGATGATCCAGTGCGGATGGGAAATCAGGTTTATAGGTGGAATTGATTATCAGTAGGGGGTATCTACCACTTTATTGGGGTTTTCAAGTTTAGAAACCCCATATACCCCTTCTGGAAATTCAGGGGTTAATATCGGGGTGTCCTCTGTTCAGGATCCTCATCTCTTGGTCAGAGTGGAGAGCGGTTACATAGAGCGTCTCTCTCTGGAGGACCTGTCCTGTATTACACAGACAATACATTGATATAAATGGACACTGTGTAATGCTTCATTTCTCCTGTGGTGGCGCTGCAGGGAAACTGAGCACTTACTGCCCGGTTTCTCCACAGATCACAGCTGATCACTGGAGGTCCCAGCAGGGGGACACTTTGTGATCAGCTTGTTATTAAGCACCACTTCTCTAAAGTAGGGATTGTCCATAGCGGAGAGCCCCTTTAGCTCCTTCCTGTACCGCGTCATAAAAAAATGTATTGTGCCGGTTCAGTCCTTTGAGGAGCTGTGGCTGTAAAAGACAGAAGCACTTCTCATCTAATGGCATTGATTAGAAAAAAAAAATCCAAAGGACTATCTGCCCAAATGACTTGTTTTAGGACATAAAGGGGTCGTCCTCTTTGAACAATTTATGTTAGAAGAGTCCCCTGATTATAAACGAATAAAAGGGTGTCCTGCTGCTGGGACCCCAAGCTGTTATCTGCTCATCAATCCGGCAGCAAGTGTTTCATTCCCCTGCAGCGCCACCACAGGGGAAATTAGGCATTACACTCTTACTTTGGAAATCAATGGACATGCCGAGTCCTCCAGAGAGAGAGGGTTGATTTATTTTTTAGCTGCTCTCTGCTGCGGTTAATAGATAAGGACCCTGCATTGCTGACCCCTCTATTAATATATTCTCTGCTAACTCATAATACGGACACACAACGTACACACTGCGTTTCTTCACAACAGATTTCATTGCGGAAAATCCGCAGCATAATACGGTAGCAGCAGCGGGGACGAGATTTGAACAATTCTCATCCACACGTTGCAAAAATATCTGCAGAGAAAACGTTTATAAATTGACCTGCGGTGCGGTTTTTTAATCCACATCATGTCAATTTATGTTTTGGAATTGCTGCTTTTCCGTTGAGGGTTAACACCATTGAATTCGACGTGGAGGTAAAACCCTCAACAAATGGGCAAATGTTGCAATTTTTGCGGTGGAAAAGCTGTGATTCCGCCGCAAAAATCGCAAATAAAAATAAAAAAAAAGCTTTTTTTTTTTGTTTAAAAATAATAAAACGTTTCATACTTACCCCGGGCGCAGTCATAGCAACGTGATCTTCTGTTCTGAGCACAGTCCGGCCTCCCAGGATGACGTTTGATCTGCTGCAGCGGTCACATGGGTTGCAGCGTCATCCTGGGAGACCGGCCTGTACCCAGAGCAGAGGGACGCGTCACTATGACAACGGGGTAAGTATAAACTTTTTTGTTTCAGTTCCCTAGCAGTGTATCCGCAGCGGAGATTTCACCCAAAAAAAACGCGTTACAATTTGGTGCCTTTTTTTTCGGACGAAATTCCCTGTGGCTTCCAGGACGGATACGCTGTGTACAATATGCAGCGAATCCGCCCTGTGCGTTCCTACCCTTAAAGGGGAAATCCTGTCTATATAATCTCCTGATAGGTCAAAGTTACAGGTGAGAAGATCTCATTGATGAATGGCGAACGCTATGATAAATCATAGCGAGGTTGTCTGCGGTCTCCTGTAAAACCACAGGTAACTCAATGTGCATTTAAGATACTCAGCTCTGCTACATCTGTATTATTCATGACATCCCACTACACAATGTTCTGATGATCTCCCTGTACGCTTACATCGCCCTGTATCAGCGGATTGTAGATTATAACATCTCTTGAACTCTCCCCCTCACTGTCAGACCCACAGTCCAGTAAACAGGCAGCGTCTCCGAGCCGGGAGATCATAACATTGTTAATCCTGGGCACGCGCCAATCATTCTGTGATTAGGTAAGAACGTTCTTCACGACTCTATCCTGGCACCAGAACCCTCCATTATTAACCCTCTGAAGTGGTATAACATGGTGAATTGGTAAAACATCCTGTAAATATAAAGTGTCGCTGAAAACAATATTCTATCCATGTAATACAGAAAAGTGATGGCAGCGTCCACTCTCACACTACTGGTGTTACATTGGCGCAACACTTCAGCTCTTTCTATGGTGCTATGTTCACACACCGACGAATGGTTAGATATCTTTGCTCTCATAGTCTCATTCACACATCAGAGAATTGCACAGGTGTCCATTTTCACAATGCAGGTCCCGTAGATGAACTTCTTGGAACCAGTTGAATGGCTATGGACAATATGATTATTAAGCATGTTAGAGGTTTCTGGAGGTTGCACTAAGTTTCAGATTGCAATCTCCTTTCCTTCATTCATTTTCAGACCCCCTGATATTCAGTTCACAACCTTCTCCTAAATTCAGACCTTGGTCGTGTGGACGTGTCCCTCCCAGTAATACATGCAGGGTGTGAGGTCTGTGACTCCAGGATGCTGCTGCCTTCACTAGCTCTCCTGTTTCTGCTCAGCTTCATTCCTGTACTTATTTCTTCTTCTACAGCCCATAAGGGATCTCTTCTCCACTGTGATGTTTCTTGGAACCTGGTCAGGGTTTTTTCAGAAGACAACAGCTTGTTACTTTCACAGTCGGGATGGACTACTTTCATCCTGCCCAAAGATCTTGGCAAAGTAGTCAACGTATACATATTTGCGCCAGAATTAAGCCATGGTTAAGAATTTTACAATGCCGTTTCCCCCTTTCACCAGGTTTCTTTGAGGCAGGAATGGAAGCCTAAAAATGTCAGTGGTCTATCCATGGTATTAGGATTGGGAATCACTTACCTACACAGACACTGATGCTGCCTGTATGTGTGAGATCTCTCCTTTCTGATGCTGCCTGTGTGATTTCCCCCCCCCCCTCCCCTCCTGATTCTGCCATAGGTTCTCTCCTCTCTTCCTGCAGAGTCTGCTGTGAAGCTTGGGCCCCCCTTATCTACCGCCGCCCTGCCTCACCGAGTCTATTGTGTCGCCGTGTCACCTTTCTGTGCGAGTATTAACAAATGGGTGTTACAATTCCCCTTGTCAAAGAACTGTGTGCCTGCATACTGACAGTCTCCAACCATCGCTGACAGCATCACACTGTGAAGGGACACATCCTCCTGACAAGGGGAATGGTAACACCCATTTGTCTATTAGCCCTGGACTACCCAGACTTTTTGTGAAATACAAGGATTTCCTATAATAAACATGTCAGGAGAGTTGACAGATTCTCTATAAATCCAGTGACTCACAGGTGACATCTCAGATTCTAGTAGGTTTTTTTCCTCTTTTCTCCAGCCGGTCCAGACCTCATGACGACTTCTCCCGGCCATGACCCATTTCTGCAGAATTTGCTACTCAGATGTCTTCGGCTTCTCACTTTTTCAACATTTCCACACCTATAAATGAAAATAAAATTCTCATGGTGCCACACACTGTGCCCCTAAATTTAATAGGACCATACACTATGCCTCTGAATATAACAGCACCATGCACTGCGCCCCTGAATATTATAGTATCATACACTGTGCCCCTGAATGTAATTGTGTCAAACACAGTAAAGTAAAGCACTACATACACCGTGCCCCCTGTTTATAGTGCCACTCACAATGCCCCTGCAGATAGTGCCACACCCCCCCTCTGTAGATAGTGCCACACACCCACTCTGTAGATAATGCCACACACAGCCCCCCTTGTAGAAAGCGCCACACAGCCCCCTGTATAGATAGCGCCATACAGGCCCCCTGTAGGTAGCGCCACACACAGCCCCCTGTAGATAGTGCCACACTTACCTGTCCTTGTTCCAGTGCCGTTCTCTTCTACAAACGATGCAGGCCTGGTCTCTTCAGACCAGGCCGCATCCACCGGAGCGACGCGTCAACATTTCCACACCTATAAACAAAGATATAATTCTCATGGTGCCATGTGTCCCTAAATATAATGGCACCAGACAGTGTGCCTCTGAATATAATAGTATCATACACTGCGCCCCTGAATATAATTGTGTCAAACACAGTAATGCAACACACACACCCACCCCTGTAGATAGTGCCACACATTCCTGTCCCCGTTCCAGCGCCGTCCTCTTCTCCAGCGATGCAGGCCTGGTCTATTGTCACCAGTTCGCATCCAGCAGAGCAACGCAAAACGCGCGATGACGTCATTGCACCGCCTGCATTACAAAAACACTGATTGCCTTGCCCAGCGCTGTCCATTGTATCTGCTTCCAAAGGAAGTGGATAGAATTGACTCCAGGGCCTTACACAAAGCAGCTTTGTCGTGGTTTTTGCCACTATTCGCGGAAAAACGTGATGTGGTTTTATTCTTTGGGTGGCCATGACCCCCCCCCTGGGAGCCTCGGGCGGCCGATGGACTGACCTATGGGGATCTGCCTCTGGTTCTCTCCTCTCGCTCCACGTCGGTGCTGCCTGTGAGGCGCTGGAGGCCAAATATCCAGACGGCATAAAATTGTAACAAACCCTGCACTGTGATAAATATTAGAGGGGTTGTCTGAGACTAGAAGAAAGGGGTTTGCTTTTTTACAGACACATCACCACTCTTGTCCATGGACTGTCTGGTATTGAATGAGTCTGAGCTGTAGTACCGGACGCGGCCTATGGACAAGAGTGATGACGTCTAAGCAAAAAACAAACCCTTCTCTTCTAATATCAGACGACTCTTTCAACCATTCTTATAACCTACCAGACGCTGAAAAACTGTCCTGACCTAGTTCTGCTCACACAGATGCATGACTCGTTACAGTGCATGGCGGAATATATACAGAGGGGTTTTGCGTCCGTCAGATGTTACATTGCAGTGAATGGGAGTCTGAATGTAATATGTTTTTAAGGACTTGCTGCTGAATCCCATGGACTATCACTCCTCCAGCAATATTCTCTCCTACTGCACGTGCACGCGGTTTCCATTGGCGCCATTCTGCCGCTACCGCAATTTTCTTGGGAACATAATGTCATGGCGGAGTACAAATCCTCACACGCTGATGGTGTACGAATAGTGACCACTTTATTCTCACTTTAATCATAGTTTCAATTCTTGAATATTCTCAAGGTCTCTGCTTGGTGTCAGTGAATGGGGACATTGTTCACATCTAGAGGCTGAAATGCTGTACAGACCTAATACATCACACAGCTGAGTGTTTGCTACAATTGTCTCCAGACTAGATAACACATCAGCTGCACAAATCTCTCACTTGTCCTGACGGTTTATTACAATGTATCAGTCGGAGCCCAGACTATCTCACAAAAGCTTGTGTAGGCTGGATACAATTGTAGCAAACCCTCAGCTGCGAGTAGTTTTTGGTCAGTACTGCTTTTCAGTCTTTGGATGTAAACAGGGTTGTTTCAATTCACTAACAGCAAGCAGAGAACTTGAAAATGGTGAGAAATCGTAACACAAAGTGTATTAGAAAGTTGCAGAACTTTTCATTATACAATCTTTATGGACGAGCCCTTTAAATGCTTTTCAGCGGGTTGCAGAATCATTGACTGCCCATTGCACGGCGGGTCTCTCTGCAGCCGCTGGTAAGGATACCAGGTCATGCTGGTATGGGGTAATGTGATGCATAGGAATAATTTACAGTATGGGAAATCTTTCGTGTTTTCGGAGGTGCACTTGATGGGGAGGGGGACTGGGTGGTAACATCAGAGCGGGGGCTCAGGGACTGTTGTGTCTGTGTAAACTCCTGAACCCTCCTGATTGCAGCTTCCTCTATTAGCAGATGATCTAATACGCAGATGGCTGACGCTCCGTTCCCACGTTGTTTACAGCTAAACATGTCATTAGAACATCCTCCTTTTGTCACCAGCGCCGATCTGACAGGCAGATATTAATCTCTGTGACAGGTTTGATTTATTTTAATGGTCGATGCTTTAAAGGGGAAGTGATTGTGCGGCAGACAATGCTGTGCTATTAGGTGAGGCCAATGCCGCCATTGATGATGAGGACAGATGTTACCGTGTGTGCCGCGCTATCGGCTGCAGCCGGCCAAAAATGAACAGTAAATAGAAGCCCCGGGTCTCTCCCTCGTTGTATCTGGTTCTGGGTGTTTTGGGTGATGAGATATACGGCCGCCGTAGCAGCTCCTGCAGTTTTTTCAGATGTCTGAACAGCAAAATTGGAGCTGGGGATTTGTCTTTTGGAGAGGAGGAAAGATGAATAGTAACCAATATGGCCACCGCTTAGTTCTAGAAGAGGTTGTCACCCAACACTCCCAGATCAGCCTCGTCCTGCAGTAATTCTCCTCTCCAACACTGCTGCTCTGGTAAAGCTGGGTGACCACCACTATTAGGGTATGTGCACACACACTAATTACGTCCGTAATTGACGGACGTATTTCGGACGCAAGTCCCGGACCGAACACAGTGCAGGGAGCCGGGCTCCTAGCATCATACTTATGTACGATGCTAGGAGTCCCTGCCTCGCTGCAGGACAACTGTCCCGTAGTGTAATCATGTTTACAGTACGGGACAGCTGTCCTGCAGCGAGGCAGGGACTTCTAGCATCGTACATAAGTATGATGCTAGGAGCCCGGCTCCCTGCACTGTGTTCGGTCCGGGACTTGCGGCCGAAATACGTCCGTCAATTACGGACGTAATTAGTGTGTGTGCACATACCCTTACAGCGCTTACAGCTTTCCTAGACTCAAAGGATAAATCTGCCTCAATATACTGATACTGGAGCCTCTCCCTGATGTCTGGCCTGTGCACTGCAGCCTCTCCCTGATGTCCGGCCTGTGCACTGCAGCCTCTCCCTGATTTCCAGCATCTCCCTGATATCCGGCCTGTGCACTGCAGCCTCTCCCTGATGTCCGGCCTGTGCACTGCAGCCTCTCCCTGATGTCCGGCCTGTGCACTGCAGCCTCTCCCTGATGTCCGGCCTGTGCACTGCAGCCTCTCCCTGATTTCCAGCATCTCCCTGATGTCCGGCCTGTGCACTGCAGCCTCTCCCTGATGTCCGGCCTGTGCACTGCAGCCTCTCCCTGATGTCCGGCCTGTGCACTGCAGCCTCTCCCTGATGTCCGGCCTGTGCACTGCAGCCTCTCCCTGATTTCCAGCATCTCCCTGATGTCCGGCCTGTGCACTGCAGCCTCTCCCTGATGTCCGGCCTGTGCACTGCAGCCTCTCCCTGATGTCCGGCCTGTGCACTGCAGCCTCTCCCTGATGTCCGGCCTGTGCACTGCAGCCTCTCCCTGATTTCCAGCATCTCCCTGATTTCCGGCCTGTGCACTGCTGCATCTCCCTGATTTCCGGCCTGTGCACTGCAGCATCTCCCTGATTTCCGGCCTGTGCACTGCAGCATCTCCCTGATTTCCGGCCTGTGCACTGCAGCATCTCCCTGATTTCCGGCCTGTGCACTGCTGCATCTCCCTGATTTCCGGCCTGTGCACTGCTGCATCTCTCTGATTTCCGGCCTGTGCACTGCAGCATCTCCATGATTTCCGGCCTGTGCACTGCTGCATCTCCCTGATTTCCGGCCTGTGCACTGCTGCATCTCTCTGATTTCCGGCCTGTGCACTGCTGCATCTCCCTGATTTCCGGCCTGTGCACTGCAGCATCTCCCTGATTTCCGGCCTGTGCTCTGCTGCATCTCCCTGATTTCCGGCCTGTGCACTGCAGCATCTCCCTGATTTCTGGCCTGTGCACTGCTGCATCTCCCTGATTTCCGGCCTGTGCACTGCAGCATCTCCCTGATTTCTGGCCTGTGCTCTGCTGCATCTCCCTGATTTCCGGCCTGTGCACTGCAGCATCTCCCTGATTTCTGGCCTGTGCACTGCTGCATCTCCCTGATTTCCGGCCTGTGCACTGCTGCATCTCTCTGATTTCCGGCCTGTGCACTGCTGCATCTCCCTGATTTCCGGCCTGTGCACTGCAGCATCTCCCTGATTTCCGGCCTGTGCACTGCAGCATCTCCCTGATTTCTGGCCTGTGCACTGCAGCATCTCCCTGATTTCCGGCCTGTGCTCTGCAGCATCTCCCTGATTTCCGGCCTGTGCTCTGCTGCATCTCCCTGATTTCCGGCCTGTGCACTGCAGCTTCTCCCTGATTTCCGGCCTGTGCACTGCAGCATCTCCCTGATTTCTGGCCTGTGCACTGCAGCATCTCCCTGATTTCTGGCCTGTGCACTGCAGCATCTCCCTGATTTCTGGCCTGTGCACTGCAGCATCTCCCTGATTTCTGGCCTGTGCACTGCAGCATCTCCCTGATTTCTGGCCTGTGCACTGCAGCATCTCCCTGATTTCTGGCCTGTGCACTGCTGCATCTCCCTGATTTCCGGCATGTGCACTGCAGCATCTCCCTGATTTCCGGCCTGTGCACTGCAGCATCTCCCTGATTTCCGGCCTGTGCACTGCAGCTTCTCCCTGATTTCTGGCCTGTGCACTGCAGCATCTCCCTGATTTCCGGCCTGTGCACTGCAGCATCTCCCTGATTTCCGGCCTGTGCACTGCAGCATCTCCCTGATTTCTGGCCTGTGCACTGCAGCATCTCCCTGATTTCCGGCCTGTGCACTGCAGCATCTCCCTGATTTCCGGCCTGTGCACTGCAGCTTCTCCCTGATTTCTGGCCTGTGCACTGCAGCATCTCCCTGATTTCTGGCCTGTGCTCTGCAGCATCTCCCTGATTTCCGGCCTGTGCTCTGCTGCATCTCCCTGATTTCCGGCCTGTGCACTGCAGCTTCTCCCTGATTTCCGGCCTGTGCACTGCAGCATCTCCCTGATTTCTGGCCTGTGCACTGCAGCATGTCACTGATTTCTCTTTTTATCTCTCTGCAGGGTTCAGAAGGATTTTGATGTCTCAACAAACTGCCTTATCGGTGCCCACGCCTACTGTACCCAAGTAAGTCACTGAGAGCTGCCCATACACACAACCCACCAGTAGAGCATCAGCGGGACGGATCGAGTGACAGCGAAGCTCCAATACGGCTCTGATTGTATTTGCACCCGGTGAATATTTTGTTTCATCATTCGGAAGGTGACGAGTGGAACCGGTGACTGCAGAATAATGTGGAGCCGTATTGGAGCCGGGCTGCTCATTCCTCCATAGATCTGCCGGGCGCACGCACTGTGGTCTGAAGGGGAAATACAATGTTAGTCTACACTAAACCGCTAATACTACACAGGGGTATATTTCACATTAAGGCTACGTTCACACAGGGCAGATACGCTATGATGTACCTTTACACGTATGGTGCAGTCTTTCGGCCGGAATGTCCGCTGCGGAAAACTGCATGTGTACAAAAAAGAACAACACGTACTTACCCCCTGACGTCCTGCAGACCGGCCTCCTGCGATCTGCGATTAACCCACGTGACCGCTGCAGCGATCACAGGGGATGAAACGTCATCCCAGGAGGCCGGCTGGACGAAAAAGAACAGAATTCTGGGTAAGTGTAAGATTTTTTTGCTGCAGAATCGCAGCTTTTCCGCCACAAAAAACGCAACATCTGCTACTTATTGAGTTCAATGGGGAAAACCCGTGATACATAAGCAGCGATTACGCAAATACAATTGACCTGCTGCGGATTTTTAAAAAAAAACGCAGGTTTTTTTCCGCTCATTATTTACGCAGCGTGTGCATGAGATTCGTTCAAATCGTATCCACTCCGCTGCTACTGTATAATGCTGAAATACGTTGTGGAAAATCTGCAGTATTTACGCCTAGTGTGAACTTACCCTTATAGTAAACTAAAGTGAAATGAATGTGCGGGTACAAGTCTACTGGGACTGCAATGCAAAAACAGAAAAAACCCAGAAGCGATGCAGCAGCTCCAGGCGGAGATCTCACGTCGCGGTTAAAATACATAATTGACCACGAACTGAAACAGCCGCGCCTTTTCGCCGCCATTTTTTTTATAAATCGCTGCGGTTCATGGCAAAAAACCTAGTTTGAGTGCGATGTTTGAACCCAGCCTTAGACATACACAAGCATGGAATATATGGATTATATATAGCACCTCACAACTTACAGGATCCGCTGCCAACGTCTTGTGCCAGAGACCACAGGAACCTCCAGACGTCTCATGGCGACGGGTCAGAGCTGTATGGGGGGCACGAGGGCGACTACACAATATTAGGCACATGATTTTAATGTTACGGCTGATCAGCGTATCATTTTATTTAGGGCGGGTTTTTTCTTGACCTCGTGTCCCAAACGACAGAAGAAAAACAAGATTTCTGCGTCTCATGAAACTGCATTATCAATCCTAGGCCGGCGCTGATCAGCTACAAGGAGACCATTCTAATACAGCGTCATGCCCAAGGCAACGATACTGCGCCGCACCTTCACTTCATCATGAAAGAGACTATAAAGAAGCTCCGCATCAGCAGCAACCCCCCCCCCCCCCCCAGCTACCAGACGCCGGTCACAGGACTGTCATGGTGTAAGATAAAATCAGACAGACAGACGATGGGGGGGGGGGGGGGGGGTTATTTCTATTTTTCTATTATGCATTTTTATATATCAGGAAGACTGGACACAAGAACTCACAATCAAAGCAGAAAATTGGATTTAAAGGGCACCTGACATTGCAATATTTTATGTATAAATTATTTGAAGCATTTTCTTAATATATTTGATCAGACTGCGATTCTTTAGAACAAAGTATTTTTCATCAGTCCCCCACATGTCTACTAGTAACTAAAATCTCAGCTGCCTTTTGTCCCCACTAGGGTGCGATTTTATGTAATTTCTATTCAGGTCAGTAAGAGCCTTGTACAATTATACTGATCGCCACCTAGTGGTAGCAACCGGTAGCTACTAGTCTGATCATTGAGCCATTCTCTTCTGCCAAGCTTTTAAATGTTTTTTTGGGGGCTGTGATATTGACGGCTGCTGCTTAGCATAGCAGACGAAGAAAGGGATCAAAGGCACCGGGTTCTTTTAAAACGTAGTGTTTATTTTCTTTGCATGCGTAAAAGCGGCAAATCGGCGGCGTTTCAGCCAAATGGCCGTTCTCAATCATGGGTTTTACAAATGGAGTGGTGATGAGAACTTTTGTTTCTTCCTGTGATTATGCTTAGGATAGGTAATCAATGTGTAATCTGTGGGGGCCCTACTTCCGGAATCCCCCCATCAGTGGAATGAAGGGACCACGTACAGCACCGAATATTTTGGTTGTGGCTGTGCTTGGTACTGCAACTCACATCAGCTCCGTCTTATTCAAGCGTAGGGAACTAAGCTGCTGTACCAGGCACGGCCACCACCAAGTGTATGGCGCTATACCTGGGCGCACATTGAAGGTGATGCAGCATGGAGAGGCAGTGTACAGTGCAGCAGATGGATCCTCCGTTTTATAGCAGTGACCTATCATTATTGTATTTTTATCATCTACAGGAGCTGGTAAATCTTATATTGGGGGGAAGAGCCGTGTCTAATGTTTTCAATGACGTGATGGAGCTGGACTCCGGGAATGGGAATATCACGATGCTGAAGGGGATCCCCTGCCGCAGCGACATCGGGTTCCTGTCTCTTTTTGAACATTATAACGTGTGCCAAGTAAGTTTTATTCTCACTCGCTTATTGAAACCAATGGGGGTCTATGTAATGTACAGGTCAAAATAAATCGCCTTTTGACTCTGCTCTGAAATCTGGGGGTCCCTGACTAGTAACTCCTCATGACCTATAAGGGTTTATTTAAAGGAATTGTCCAAAGAGGACATCCCCTTTAAAGGGGACCTTCTGTTTCACAACCTGTATATTCAGGCAGATCTCATCTCTCTTTGTATGTCTGCTATATACTTAATAAACCAAATATAGTTATTGCCTATACACAAGATCGATGGGACCCCTACTGCTGGCACCCCCACTGATCACTAGGGTCCCAAGTCTGCCATCCTTCCTCACCCGCACAACCAGAGTGAGACGTTTGAAAAGTGCGGCGTGTACAGCTTTGCAATATACTACTATTTTTAAGATCTCCGTTTGTTGTCAGTGAACGGATACATTCATTCATTAATATTTAGAACTAGAGGCTAAAAATCTGTCCAAAATCAATCTAATATGTATCACAGCTGAGAGGTTTGTTACAATTGTTTCCAGTCTAGACAATACTCTGTGTGCAAAACGCAGCAATAGCAAAAATCACTTTCCTGTGCTGATTGTTTGCTTCTATGTATCAGTGCAGATAGCCCAATAGTCCTTGTGATTCCCTGTGAAGGAGGGAGCATCACTGTGCAGGTGAATACTGTGAAGAAGTCGCAGCGTTTGACTAGATTTTTAGCTTCTAGGTACAGGCAATGTTTCCATTCACTAACAGCAAGCAGAGATCTTGAAAATGTTGACTTGACACACCGGACATATTTGAAATCTGCAGAACATTTGATTTTTACATTGATTAAGCTGCAGCTGCAGAAATACCCTTTAATACCCTTCTGCAGCCCAGCTCATTAACCCCTAAACACCCAATGGAAATATTACCCATTTATTTATCAATCAGAGTGTATGGTTGTTCAAGAGTTAATGAGCCGAGCTGCCCTGGTTTATGCACCCAAGCAATAACTGTAATATAAATAAAGACCCAATAAGATCTGTCAGCAGCACGCGGCCTACTTGTTGATGGTTTCCAGGTATGGACAGATATTTATACACTGCACAGTGTAAAACTGAACTAAAAAAAAAATGTAAAAACCTGCAGGAAAAGGCAAGGAAGACACATTACACAGATGGTGGATCATCTCTTCGCTTTGCAGCCAGTGTTAGGGGTGGAGCAGGACTTTTATGTTGTAGTTCGATGTGTCAGCGAAGGATAAGATTTAGCTCATCGTTTTTATAGACCTGCACAATTGTTCCATTCAGATGCTGGAAGGCATCCTAAAATACTTGTACAATCAACCCGGCATTCCCGGCATTCTTCCCTCGGCTCCCTGATGATTATAATGCGGGTGAAACAGAACAGATCGGGAGAGAGACCTTTACTGGACCCACAAGAACAATTTACCATTATACGATGGCTGCGCTCCACAAACCGCGTTCTGGGAGGAAGAGAAATGTTTGCTCACCGGACTGTGAAATGCTGTTTATTGGGGGCACACTAGTTCACTGCATTATAATAAGACTCTCACAGTGTAAATAATGCCGGAGAGCAGGGCGACAATGCTGCAAAATCAATCACACGCTGCACATCTAGTCTCATCCAATATATTCTGTTAGATAAAGGAGTCCATAGATAAGAGACCGGTGTACTGCAGGTACAATGTAAAGTAAATACCGCCATACAGTGCTCAGATAATACCGCCATACAGTGCTCAGATAATACCGCCATACAGTGCCAAGATAATACCGCCATACAGTGCCAAGATAATACCGCCATACAGTGCTCAAATAATACCAACAGATAGTACTCAAATAATACCACCATACAGTGCTCCGATAATACCGCCATACAGTGCTCAGATACCATCATACAGTGCTCAGATAATACCGCCATACAGTGCTCAGATAATACCGCCATACAGTGCTCAGATACCATCATACAGTGCTCAGATAATATCGCCATACAGTGCTCAGATACCATCATAAAGTGCTCAGATAATACCGCCATACAGTGCTCAGATACCATCATACAGTGCTCAGATAATACCGCCATACAGTGCTCAGATACCATCATAAAGTGCTCAGATAATACCGCCATACAGTGCTCAGATAATCCGCCATACAGTGCTCAGATAATACCGCCATACAGTGCTCAAATAATACAGCCATACAGTGCTCAGATACCATCATAAAGTGCTCAGATAATACCGCCATACAGTGCTCAGATAGTACCGCCATACAGTGCTCAGATCATACCGCCATACTGTGCTCAGATCATACCGCCATACTGTGCTCAGATCATACCGCCATACAGTGCTCAGATAATACCGCCATACAGTGCTCAAATAATACAGCCATACAGTGCTCAGATAATACCACCATACAGTGCTCCGATAATACTACCATACAGTGCTCAGATACCATCATAAAGTGCTCAGATAATACCGCCATACAGTGCTCAGATCATACCGCCATACTGTGCTCAGATCATACCGCCATACTGTGCTCAGATCATACCACCATACAGTGCTCAGATAATACTACCATACAGTGCTCAGATAATACCGCCATACAGTGCTCAAATAATACAGCCATACAGTGCTCAGATAATACCGCCATACAGTGCTCAGATCATACCGCCATACTGTGCTCAGATCATACCACCATACAGTGCTCAGATAATACCACCATATAGTGCTCAGATAATAACGCCATACAGTGCTCAGATAATACCACCATACAGTGCTCCGATAATACCACTATATAGTGCTCAGATAATACCACCATACAGTGCTCAGATAATACCACCATACAGTGCTCCGATAATACCACTATATAGTGCTCAGATAATACAGGCATAGAGTGCTCAAATAATACCGCCATAGAGTGCTCAAATAATACCGCCATACAGTGCTCAGATAATACCACCGTACAGTGCCTATGCACTGCTTTTAAAGAGGCTCTTTCACCACATTATAAGTGGCCTATCTTCTACATGATGTCATCGGCGCTCTAATGTAGATTACAGCAGTGTTTTTTTATTTAGAAAACTATCATTTTTGACTGAGTTATGACCTATTTTAGCTTTATGCCAATAATGCCCAACTGGGCGTGTTTTACTTTTTGACCAAGTGGGCGTTGTGGAGAGAAGTGTATGACGCTGACCAATCTGACCAATCAGCGTCATACACTTCTCTCCATTCATTTACAATGCACATAGTAATCTTACTAGATCACTATGTGCAGCCACATAAACACACTAAAACGTTACTCAAGTGTCCTGACAGTGAATATACATCACCTCCAGTCAGGACGGGATGTGTATTCAGAATCCTGATACTTCTGTAGCGTTTGTGGTTGATTTACAGCAGAGCAGGCGTCTCGCTGTAAATAACCGCTTACAGCGTAATCTCGCAAGACTACACCTGCTCTGCTGTAAATCAACCACAAACGCTAGAGAAGTGTCAGGATTCTGAATACACATCCCGTCCTGACTGGAGGTGATGTATATTCACTGTCAGGACACTTGAGTAACGTTTTAGTGTGTTTATGTGGCTGCACATAGCGATCTAGTAAGATTACTATGTGCATTGTAAATGAATGGAGAGAAGTGTATGACGCTGATTGGTCAGCGTCATACGCTTCTCTCCACAACGCCCACTTGGTCAAAAAGTAAAAAACACGCCCAGTTGGGCATTAAGAAACTCATTAGCATAAAGCTAAAATAGGTCATAACTCCGTAAAAAATGATCGTTTTTCTAAATAAAAAAACACTGCTGTAATCTACATTACAGCGTCGATCACATCATGTACAAGATAGGCCACTTATAATGTCGTGACAGAGACTCTTTAAGAATGTTATCATGTAACTCTATCGGAGCTGTATATATCTGTATGTAGTGAGCTCCCCCTAGTGGGGGCTGCAGGCAGCAGAATGTTATCATGTAACTCTATGGGAGCTGTATATATCTGTATGTAGTGAGCTCCCCCTAGTGGTGACTGCAGGCAGCAGAATGTTATCATGTAACTCTATGGGAGCTGTATATATATATCTGTATGTAGTGAGCTCCCCCTAGTGGTGACTGCAGGCAGCAGAATCTTATCATGTAACTCTATGGGAGCTGTATATATATATCTGTATGTAGTGAGATTAGTGACTATAAAAATATCAAATTAGCATAACAACACATCACCAAAATGTAAAAATGGGTAGCAATGAACCCTTATGGATAACTACAGAAAAAGTAAGATAACAAAACTTCCAACGCGTTTACCTGTAATCGAAGGTCATAGTTGATTAGGGAAGCCTACAGACAAAACGGCCATAACAATCAAATGCCAGATACAAAATGTATAGTATAGATGTTATTGAAGTGATACATTGTAACAATGAAAAAGATACATTAATGGCAACCATTATAATTCTATATTCCATGATGAGGCACCAGTGAAATACCAAAGTACAACAGTCCTCGCAATGGTCCTCGCATGTTCCCAGTGTAGACAAACATAAGCCATCTACTAGACGGGGATCATCGGCGACGGACGTCATCACCAGGTACTACCCCTGAAAGTGACGTCCAGCTATGAGGAGATGTCATGAAATGAATCTTCAAGGGATTCTGGACTTGTTTACATGTGTACGCAGTAACGATTTACTATCCTAGACCACGACCGATAATCACCATGCAGTGACCCGCCATCTTGTAGCCCCGGCCTGACCGTTAGGAGCATCTTATCTAACCTGTCCAGGCGCTTTCCTCCCCCTCACATTCACCAGTCATGTCGGATAAAATGTCCTCGTTCAGCGCCGGTAAACTGGGATTGACCCCCTATGAGCCCCGAGGTCACAGAGCTGATTCTGAAATCCTCCGAAAGGAAATTCCCCAGAATAAGGAGCTCCGGCCAATGCAGGAATGTACGCACAGAACAAAAGCAATATGTCGAAAACATCTGCTCCCACTATCAAAGCCTCCACCAGCTTAGATGAAAAGGAAAGGGATTTACCGGGCTCATACCAACACAACTTTATTTTCTAATACACGGCGGAAAATTCTGCTGAGGGACCTTGTGGAAGTCGCCTCTCACGTCTTCTGAACCGCGGCCACATTTTTACCTTAAACAAAAAGAAAACGCCACTTACGTGCAAAAACACGTGAAAATAAGACAACTGCTTAAATAGCAATAGCTCAAAATATATTTATTGGGGCTCGGAGGATATAAAAATTCCCGTCATTTCTTTGAAAAACCCCTAAGCGGCTTCTGTTCTGTCCGTGGTGCTGGGTGCTTGACGATCTGCAGGAAAGCCGCCCAGGAATGTCATTACCTGTCTACGATTCTCAGGACAACCACATTTGTAAAGGGAGGGATTCTGATCATGGAAGTATATCAGGGATTTGTGGTTT
>NC_134691.1:339870155-339890155 GCF_050947455.1 Rhinoderma darwinii | reverse complement strand
CGCATATAATGTATATAAGTGTCCCGCATATAATGTATATAAGTGTCCCGCATATAATGTATATAAGTGTCCCGCATATAATGTATATAAGTGCCCTGCATATAATGTATATAAGTGTCCCGCATATAATGTATATAAGTGTCCTGCATATAATGTATATAAGTGTCCTGCATATAATGTATATAAGTGTCCCGCATATAATGTATAGAAGTGTCCCGCATATAATGTATAGAAGTGTCCCGCATATAATGTATATAAGTGCCCCGCATATAATGTATATAAGTGCCCCGCATATAATGTATAGAAGTGTCCCGCATATAATGTATATAAGTGTCCCGCATATAATGTATATAAGTGTCCTGCATATAATGTATATAAGTGTCCTGCATATAATGTATATAAGTGTCCCGCATATAATGTATATAAGTGTCCTGCATATAATGTATATAAGTGTCCTGCATATAATGTATATAAGTGTCCTGCATATAATGTATATAAGTGTCCCGCATATAATGTATATAAGTGTCCCGCATATAATGTATATAAGTGTCCTGCATATAATGTATATAAGCGTCCCGCATATAATGTATATAAGTGTCCCGCATATAATGTATATAAGCGTCCCGCATATAATGTATATAAGCGTCCCGCATATAATGTATATAAGTGTCCTGCATATAATGTATATAAGTGTCCTGCATATAATGTATATAAGTGTCCTGCATATAATGTATATAAGTGTCCTGCATATAATGTATATAAGTGTCCCGCATATAATGTATATAAGTGTCCCGCATATAATGTATATAAGTGTCCCGCATATAATGTATAGAAGTGTCCGGCATATAATGTATATAAGTGTCCCGCATATAATGTATATAAGTGTCCCGCATATAATGTATATAAGTGTCCTGCATATAATGTATATAAGTGTCCTGCATATAATGTATATAAGTGTCCCGCATATAATGTATATAAGTGTCCCGCATATAATGTATATAAGTGCCCTGCATATAATGTATATAAGTGTCCCGCATATAATGTATATAAGTGTCCTGCATATAATGTATATAAGTGTCCTGCATATAATGTATATAAGTGTCCCGCATATAATGTATATAAGTGTCCTGCATATAATGTATATAAGTGTCCCGCATATAATGTATATAAGTGTCCCGCATATAATGTATATAAGTGTCCCGCATATAATGTATATAAGTGCCCTGCATATAATGTATATAAGTGTCCCGCATATAATGTATATAAGTGTCCTGCATATAATGTATATAAGTGTCCTGCATATAATGTATATAAGTGTCCCGCATATAATGTATATAAGTGTCCCGCATATAATGTATAGAAGTGTCCCGCATATAATGTATATAAGTGTCCCGCATATAATGTATATAAGTGCCCCGCATATAATGTATAGAAGTGTCCCGCATATAATGTATATAAGTGTCCCGCATATAATGTATATAAGTGTCCTGCATATAATGTATATAAGTGTCCTGCATATAATGTATATAAGTGTCCCGCATATAATGTATATAAGTGTCCTGCATATAATGTATATAAGTGTCCCGCATATAATGTATATAAGTGTCCCGCATATAATGTATATAAGTGTCCTGCATATAATGTATATAAGTGTCCCGCATATAATGTATATAAGTGTCCCGCATATAATGTATATAAGTGTCCCGCATATAATGTATATAAGTGTCCCGCATATAATGTATATAAGTGTCCCGCATATAATGTATATAAGTGTCCCGCATATAATGTATATAAGTGTCCCGCATATAATGTATATAAGTGTCCCGCATATAATGTATATAAGTGTCCCGCATATAATGTATATAAGTGTCCCGCATATAATGTATAGAAGTGTCCCGCATATAATGTATATAAGTGTCCTGCATATAATGTATATAAGTGTCCCGCATATAATGTATATAAGTGTCCCGCATATAATGTATATAAGTGTCCCGCATATAATGTATATAAGTGTCCCGCATATAATGTATATAAGTGTCCCGCATATAATGTATATAAGTGTCCCGCATATAATGTATATAAGTGTCCTGAACTTCTTTGCCGAGGCAGTCAATTTACGCGTCGTCGTTTGACAGCTGTCAAACGACGACGCGTAAATGACAGGTTGTCTGCACAGTACGTCGGCAAACCCATTCAAATGAATGGGCAGATGTTTGCCGACGTATTGTAGCCCTATTTTCAGACGTAAAACGAGGCATAATACGCCTCATTTACGTCTGAAAATAGGTCGTGTGAACCCAGCCTGACAGAGGACCGGTCACTAGGTCATATACAGTAAGTTGAACTGGTTAAGTGACCTGAACAGCGCGGTCTCCCAGATTCCCGCACTGTTTTTTTTCTTTTTTCCCTAGACCCTCCCCTTCCAGAGATATGGCCCACTGTTGTGCTGGCTCTCTATATGATGATTTGCTGTAGTTAGCCAATAGGGTGGAGTTAGCTTCTCTGCCTCTGATTCTGACCAATCAGCGCGAGGCAGCTTGAGGGTAGTTCACGCCTTGTTGGTTAATCACAGCAAATTAGCATAGAGGGAGCCAACACAACACTGGGTCATATCTCTGAGATGTAGGGGTCTAGGAAAAAAAAGAAAAACCGCGCTGGAATCGGGAACTCAGGCCCTCTTTAATTCCAGCCTTACAACCCCTTTGCATGGAGTGAACCAAGTTTTTTAGTTCTTCACGTGTTATAATGTGATTTCATTATCTTGGATAAGATCACGAGCAGAAGGCTTCACTTTGGGCCGAAGTATTTAATTTCTGTCTTGTTTGGCATTTACATTCCCATTAATCACACAGATTCTGCCCACACCTTTTGCTGTCATACATCCCCTGATGATAACGGTATCTGGGTGCTTCATGGAAGCTGTAATACAATCCGGAGGCAAATCTTCTCCTGACGTACTTTATTCCATCACTACTAGTGTATAGGGAGATTCTGGTCTCCTCACTCCAGATGACTTGTCCTATTGTTCCTCTCTCCAGTAACGTGGGTTTTAGCCCACTATAATCTTTTCAATCTTTGAGCGATAAAAAATATTTTTTTCGTGGGATTCCAGCATTTAGACAAATTCTTTCAGTCTGCGCCGAAAAGTCCTTGCACTCAACTTCAAACCACATTAAAACAGTTGACTTTGTATAGACACAGATGATTTTCAGAACCGCAATGCACTTTTTTCAGAAGGTTTTCACAATTTCGGTCACTATGTCTGTCTGTATGTATATAATCCCCTTTTCAAAATAAGCTGTTGTGTGTGCACATGAGGAATAACACCATTTCTGGCCATTATATGACTTGGTATCATGTCTCCCATATATTGCACACGTAGGGAAGAGAACATCCTGCTCCCCCATCTCTTTGTAGCTCACCCTCAAAAGCTGCCTCAGCAGTAATGAGCAGTGTAGCTGTGAATCCAGCACTGGGGTGAGATATAACACTTACTAGAAGCTGCAGCAGCATGGTGGAGATTATACAGCATTAATGACCAGTGTAGCTATTAATCCAGCACTGGGATAAGAGCGACCGCTTACTAGAAGCTGCAGCAACATAAAGGTGATTATACAGCAGTAAGAAGCAATGTAGCTGTGAATCCAGCACAGGAGTAAGATATAACACTTACTAGAAGCTGCAGCAGCATGGAGGACGTTATACAGCAGTAATGAGCAGTGAAGCTGTTAATCCAGCACTGGGGTGAGAGAGAATACTTATTAGGAAGCTGCAGCAGCGTCTCTGAGTGTATTTCTCCATCCCTCTCCCCTCTCCATAGACTTCTATGATCAGCTGTACCCTAATCTGTCAGTGAGTCGTTTCGAGATGGATTTTAGTATAATTAGTGCAGGAGGAGGGGGAGCAGAGCCTGTTAAGTGGAGAACGAGGCATTTTTCTTTTATAATAAATAATACAATGTTTTTTTATATTCGCTTGTACTGTTGATTTATGCAAAGTTTGTTGAAAGGTTAGTGACCATTTAGAACATAATTTTCCTGCTTCCTGAATAGGTTGGGGGTAATGTCAAGATTTTTTTCAGATGTATACACTGAAAGTTAAGAAAAATCATTATGTGAACAGGAGCTTCCCTTTACCCTTCTTGTATTTCACAACATATTCTAACAGCCCCATGTAATTCTCAGCTGATTACTAAATTGTTTACAAGCATGGATCTTAAATTCCACGCTTGATTAATTTTGGCTTCAGTGAAGGGAAATTCCACCCAAAATGGACAGTTCATTCTGATGGAATTTGGCTCGATCTCCCGCTATAGAATTTTTACTTACCTGGAGATAATGATGACTGCAAGAAGTGTAAAGAATGGTGGCCGGGGGGGGGGGGGGGTACTTTTGGGGGGGTCTTCCTCAGATTGTATCTGCTTTACATGCATCAAATGCATGGGAACAAGGTTGTCAGAATTGTACAGTCCTCTGTGAGTCAAACAGTCTACTCTAAAGGCTGATGCATTTTACCTGCACTGATACATTGTAACAAACTGTCAGCTCTGAAGCGAGATTTGCGCCTTGCGGATGTGTTTACCACACACAAGATGCTCATTCGCAGCTATGAATTAGTTGATTACAATATTTCTTTTCCAGGTTGGCTCGTTTCTGAAGACCCCGAAGTATCCGGTCTGGGTGGTTTGCAGTGAAAGTCACTTCAGCGTCCTGTTTTGCTTGAAGAAAGAGTTAATGAGCGACTGGAAGGCCGAACGTAGATTTGAACTTTATTATTACGATGGACTAGCCAATCAGCAGGAGGAGATTCGTCTCACCGTCGGTAAGCGGGGATGTTACCACCAAGTAGTCACGTGACCTGGGAATGTCATTATACTTTCAGATGGCGGTATATAATGTACAGAACATCCGGTCCCGCCGGCCGCACTGAACATGTGCTCATTTTTATGTGACCCTTCTGTGTAACACATGTGGAGCCCGCACCCAGAATGTCCTGGTACTGATTATTAATGAAGAATTAATTCACTAACCTCCAAAAGTCGCAGTGTAACGCTAGCCGTCAACATGATCAACCGGTATTACCTACAGGACGTGGCTCTGAAATCCAAAAAATCCAAGTTGTTAAAAAGTTCATACAGATGTTTCTTTGGTCTATCCGTTCCTAAAAAGCTGGGTGACATTTAGTATGGCTGCCAATATAGCATTCATAGGACTTGTCATGCAGCTTTCCCAGACTCCTGAGTGGCTAGTCTCCCTAGTTAGACTATCTGACCAAAAGTATGTGGACCCCTGACTATGACTTCTTTAGGAGCTTGTTGGACATCCCATTTCAAAACCAGGGGTGGTAATATGGAGTTGGACCCATTTTTCGGTATAATAGTATTCACTCTTCCGGGAAGGCTTTCCTCAAGATTTTGGGGTGTCTGTGGTATCTTGTGCCCATTTGTGAGGTCAGATGTTGGGGGAGGGGGCCTGGCTCACAATCTGCGTTCCTATTCGCCCCAGAGGTGTTGTATGGGGTTGCGGTCGGGGCTCTGTGCAGCTACTCGAGTTCCTCCACATCAAACTTGTCACCCCGTGTCTTTATGGAGCTCGCTGCGTGCACAGGGGTGCAGTCATGCTTGTACAGGAAAGGGCCGAACCCCAAACTGTTACCACAAAGGTGGAAGCTACAATTTTGTAACACGTCTTTCGTATGCTGTTATATTAACCCTTCACTAGAAAAAAGGGGCCAAACCCTGATAAACAGTCCCAGACCATTACCCCTCCTCCACCAAATGTTACAGTGGGCACTATATATTATGGTAGGTAGCGCTCTCCTGGCATCCGCCAAACCCAGATTCCTCTATCAGACTGCTTAATAAAAATAGCATTTATAGGTGACCGGGGCAGATATAGCAGTTTATAACACTCACAGGTGACCAGGGCAGATCTAATTTTAATAATAACACTTACAGGTGACTAGGGAAGATCTAGCAGATAATAACATTTACAGGTGAACGACGCAGATATAACAGATAATAACACCACGTATAGATGACCGGGGTAGATTTAGCAGATGATAATAACACTTACAGGTGACCGGGGCAGATGTAGCAGATAATAATAACACTTACAGGTGACCGGGGCAGATCTAGCAGATAATAATAACACATACAGGTGACCGGGGCAGATCTAGCAGATAATAATAGCACTTACAGATGACCGGGGCAGATCTAGCAGATAATAACACTTACAGGTGACTGGGGCAGATCAATAATAACACTTACAATTGACTGGGGCAGATCAATAATAACACTTACAGGTCACCGGGGAAGATCTAGCAGATAATAATAACACTTACAGGTGACCAGGGCAGATATGGCAGATAATAATAACACTTACAGGTGATCAGAGCTGATATAGCAGCTGATAATAATAACACTTACAGGTGACCGGGGCAGATATAGCAGATAATAATAACACTTACAGGGGATGCATAGTAACTAACCTGTCCTGACCTAGTTCTGCTCGCACGGCTGATGGGCTTGTGTGTGTCGCTAAGAGCTATCAGTCAGTAGAACAGTAGAGGGATTTGTGCTGCTCTGTTAAGCTCATAGAGGATTGCCTACACTGATACACTGTAACAAACTGCAACTCTTTGAGAAGTTTTCGGTAACTTAGCCTCACTCACTGACAACAAGCAGACATCTAGAAAAAGTCTATTAGAAAGTTGCAGAACCTTTCATAGTAGGGTGCGTAAAGTTTAGTTACATAAGAGTGGACGACCCCTTTAAACATAGGAGCGGATAATGAAAAGGAACTGGGAACATCCCACAAGGTTGTAGAGTCAGATGTGTTATTGTGTCCTGACCACTGTGAAGCGAAGCGATCCAGAAATGTGAGCGCCAACAAAAACACTGGTTAGGGTCCTGTTCTAAAAAGAAACCACAAAAAGAAAATGTTTGTGTCAATCTGTTAAAGTTACAGGTCTGCGTTCAGGTAAAATGTAGCATCCAGGCGTTGTCTGAGAGGGTGGGGTAGACAGGGGCCCCTCTGTGACTGTCATACAAGGGCCCACATTGCCCTACAGCCGGCCCTATTCCCTGGTCTACTCAGCAGTAATATAGAAAGATGTCCGCTAACAGAAAACAATAGACTGTGCAAAAAAGTTGTCAAAATATACCATGAAAAAGCAAAAGAAAGCCGAAATTCACAATATAAACTGGCACCCCATATAAAAGGATAATGAAAAGCTATATTTACAAAAATTATGCCATATTCCCTATGACAAAAAGGATGCCTACCACATCTTCCAAATACCCCCTATGCAGTTCCTGCTACATGCCCACAATTCACGGTGCCATCCACATGTTCTAAGTACATGGTGCCTGATACATGCCTACCGTTTATGCTGCCCGTCTCATGCCCACCATATATCATTACAGCCCCATATATACAGTGCCTGCCTCATGCCCACCATATATCATGACAGCCCCATATATACAGTGCCTGCCTCATGCCCGCCATATATCATGACAGCCACCATATATCATGGCAGCCCCACATATACAGTGCCTGCCTCATGACCAGCGTATATCATGGCAGCCCAATATATACAGTGCCTGCCTCATTTTCACCATATATCATGACAGCCCCATATATATAGTGCCTGCCCCATGCTCTCGATATACAATGCCAGCCCCATGCTCTCGATATACAATGCCAGCCCCATGCTCTCGATATACAATGCCAGCCCCATGCTCTCGATATACAATGCCAGCCACATGTCCTTGCTTGGGACCCCAGTTTCTTTCCAGTGGTCTTTCCGTCAGCGGAAGAGAGGAGATATAATTACAGCATTTGCCAATAGTCTAAAGAGTTTCCGGCTCACGGGACCGCTCGGTTTACGGCTGGACAGTAAATGGGACACAGGAATTCGGGGCAGTCCCCTTTAATCAAGGACACTTGGGGTGTTTGATATTTGGGAGTTTGTGTGTATGCAATTCCCTAATATACCAGTGCAGGGTGAGTTCAGGCTTTTTAGGATTCGACTACTGCCAATGCCTTGATGAATAGGGGTAATGTGTGCGGTGGGCATTTCTCCAGACACAGGAGGTATGCCTTAATTGTTTTTGCTTTTAATATGTTCTTGTCTTTGCGCCCTTATCTTATCTCTTGCGGTGTTTACACGGTGTCCAACTCCGAAGGGAGGATGTACAGAGAGTGTTTATGTATTCTTGTGTAACCGTCTCCAGTGTCCCACACAAGGGAGAAGAAGGCAATTATATTTACTAATCACCTGAATTAAGATTTACTTGTGTACATTGTATGCTGTTTTATAAACATATTTTTTTATTTCTTAAAGGGGACCTGTCAGCTCTCCTCTGTGGTTCAGTATAGAGGAGCTGTCAGTTCTCCTGTGTGGTGTAGTATAGAGTAGCTGTCAGGTCTCCTGTGTGGTGTAGTATAGAGGAGCCGTCAGATGTCCTGTGTGGTGTAGTATAGAGGAGCCGTCAGCTCTCCTGTGTGGTGTAGTATAGAGGAGCCGTCAGCTCTCCTGTGTGGTGTAGTATAGAGGAGCCGTCAGCTGTCCTGTGTGGTGTAGTATAGAGGAGCTGTCAGGTCTCCTGTGTGGTGTAGTATAGAGGAGCCGTCAGATGTCCTGTGTGGTGTAGTATAGAGGAGCCGTCAGCTCTCCTGTGTGGTGTAGTATAGAGGAGCCGTCAGCTCTCCTGTGTGGTGTAGTATAGAGGAGCCGTCAGCTGTCCTGTGTGGTGTAGTATAGAGGAGCCGTCAGCTCTCCTGTGTGGTGTAGTATAGAGGAGCTGTCAGCTCTCCTGTGTGGTGTAGTATAGAGGAGCTGTCAGTTCTCCTGTGTGGTGTAGTATAGAGGATCTGTCAGTTCTCCTGTGTGGTGTAGTATAGAGGATCTGTCAGTTCTCCTGTGTGGTGTAGTATAGAGGATCTGTCAGTTCTCCTGTGTGGTGTAGTATAGAGGATCTGTCAGCTCTCCGGTGTGGTGTAGTATAGAGGATCCGTCAGGTCTCCTGTGTGGTGTAGTATAGAGTAGCTGTCAGGTCTCCTGTGTGGTGTAGTATAGAGGAGCTATCAGCTCTCCTGTGGGGTGTAGTATAGAGTAGCTGTCAGGTCTCCTGTGTGGTGTAGTATAGAGGATCTGTCAGTTCTCCTGTGTGGTGTAGTATAGAGGATCTGTCAGTTCTCCTGTGTGGTGTAGTATAGAGGATCTGTCAGCTCTCCGGTGTGGTGTAGTATAGAGGATCCGTCAGGTCTCCTGTGTGGTGTAGTATAGAGGAGCTGTCAGCTCTCCTGTGTGGTGTAGTATAGAGGATCTGTCAGCTCTCCTGTGTGGTGCAGTATAGAGGATCTGTCAGCTCTCCTGTGTGGTGCAGTATAGAGGATCTGTCAGCTCTCCTGTGTGGTGCAGTATAGAGGATCTGTCAGTTCTCCTGTGTGGTGTAGTATAGAGGATCTGTCAGCTCTCCTGTGTGGTGTAGTATAGAGGATCTGTCAGTTCTCCTGTGTGGTGCAGTATAGAGGATCTGTCAGTTCTCCTGTGTGGTGCAGTATAGAGAATCTGTCAGCTCTCCTGTGTGCTGCAGTATAGAGGATCTATCTACTATAATACTTCCCCCTATATACAAGAATATAACTACTATAATACTGCTCCTATATACAAGAATATAACTACTATAATACTGCCTCCTATATACAAGAATATAACTACTATAATACTGCCTCCTATATACAAGAATATAACTACTATAATACTGCCTCCTATATACAAGAATATAACTACTACCGTGTTTCCCCGATAGTAAGACACCCCCGATTGTAAGACGTATCGGGGGTTTCAGGGGGGTCGGCTAATATAAGCCGTACCCCGAAAGTAAGACATATGTCTTACTTTCGGGGAAACACGGGGGTATTGCCGCCTCCTGCCCACTTCCGCGCCGCCCCCCTCTCCATACGTCACCGCGCCGTCCCCTGCACTTGCTCCTGCTGCAACTGCCGGAATCGAAGCGCGCGCCGATTCCGGCAGTTTAACCCATTAAATGCCGCTGTCAATAGTGACAGCGGCATTTAATGTGTTTGACAGAGGGGGGAGCTCCCTCTGTCACCCGATCGGCGCCCCCGCAAACAAATCGCGGGTCGCCGTCGGGTTTCCATGACAGCCGGGGGTCTAACAAAGACCCCCAGGTCTGCCTTCAGCATCTGCCTGTTAGGCGATGCCGGAGGCATGACCTAATAGGTTGCCTGTCAGTTTTACACTGACAGGCAATAATGCTTCGGTATACTAAGTATACCAAAGCATTATATATGCGATCGGCACATCGCATAGTGAAGTCCCCTGGTGGGACTAAAAAAAAAAATGTAAAACAGTTAAATAAAGTTTGTGAAAAAAAAAATAAATAAATTCGACAATTTTTTTACAATATAAGACATACCCCGAAAGTAAGACATAGTGGGGCTTTTGGGGATAAAAAGAAAGTAAGACACTGTCTTACTTTCGGGGAAACACGGTATAATACTGCCCCTATATACAAGGATATAACTACTATAATACTGCCCCTATATACAAGAATATAACTACTATAATACTGCCCCTATATACAAGAATATAACTACTATAATACTGCCCCTATATACAAGAATATAACTACTATAATACTGCTCCTATATACAAGAATATAACTACTATAATACTGCCCCTATATACAAGAATATAACTACTATAATACTGCCCCTATATACAAGAATATAACTACTATAATACTGCCCCTATATACAAGAATATAACTACTATAATACTGCCCCTATATACAAGAATATAACTACTATAATACTGCCCCTATATACAAGAATATGACTACTATAATACTACTCCTATATACAAGAATATAACTACTATAATACTAGCCCATATATACAAGTATATAACTACTATAATACTCCCCTATATACAAGAATATAACTACTATAATACTGCTCCTATATACAAGAATATAACTACTATAATACTGCTCCTATACACAAGAATATAACTACTATAATACTGCCTCCTATATACAAGAATATAACTACTATAATACTGCCCCTATATACAAGAATATAACTACTATAATACTGCCCCTATATACAAGAATATAACTACTATAATACTGCCTCCTATATACAAGAATATAACTACTATAATACTGCCCCCTATACACAAGAATATAACTACTATAATACTGCTCCTATATACAAGAATATAACTACTATAATACTAGCCCATATATACAAGTATATAACTACTATAATACTCCCCTATATACAAGAATATAACTACTATAATACTGCCCCTATATACAAGAATATAACTACTATAATACTGCTCCTATACACAAGAATATAACTACTATAATACTGCCTCCTATATACAAGAATATAACTACTATAATACTGCCCCTATATACAAGAATATAACTACTATAATACTGCCCCTATATACAAGAATATAACTACTATAATACTGCCTCCTATATACAAGAATATAACTACTATAATACTGCCCCCTATACACAAGAATATAACTACTATAATACTGCTCCTATATACAAGAATATAACTACTATAATACTGTCCCTATATACAAGAATATGACTACTATAATACTACTCCTATATACAAGAATATAACTACTATAATACTGCCCCCTATATACAAGAATATAACTACTATAATACTGCTCATATATACTACAAGAATATAACTACTATAATACTTCTCCTATATAAAAGAATATAACTACTATAATGCTGCCCCTATATACAAGAATATAAATACTATAATACTGCCCCCTATATACAAGAATATAACTACTATAATACTGCCCCTATATACAAGAATGTAACTACTATAATACTGCCCCCTATGTACAAGAATGTAACTACTATAATACTGCCCCCTATATACAAGAATATAACTACTATAATACTGCCCCCTATATACAAGAATATAACTACTATAATACTGCCCCCTATATACAAGAATATAACTACTATAATACTGCCCCCTATATACAAGAATATAACTACTATAATACTCCCCTATGTACAAGAATATAACTACTATAATACTGCTCCTATATACAAGAATATAACTACTATAATACTGTCCCTATATACAAGAATATGACTACTATAATACTACTCCTATATACAAGAATATAACTACTATAATACTGCCCCTATATACAAGAATATAACTACTATAATACTAGCCCATATATACAAGTATATAACTACTATAATACTCCCCTATATACAAGAATATAACTACTATAATACTGCCCCTATATACAAGAATATAACTACTATAATACTGCTCCTATACACAAGAATATAACTACTATAATACTGCCTCCTATATACAAGAATATAACTACTATAATACTGCCCCTATATACAAGAATATAACTACTATAATACTGCCCCTATATACAAGAATATAACTACTATAATACTGCCTCCTATATACAAGAATATAACTACTATAATACTGCCCCCTATACACAAGAATATAACTACTATAATACTGCTCCTATATACAAGAATATAACTACTATAATACTGTCCCTATATACAAGAATATGACTACTATAATACTACTCCTATATACAAGAATATAACTACTATAATACTGCCCCCTATATACAAGAATATAACTACTATAATACTGCTCATATATACAAGAATATAACTACTATAATACTTCTCCTATATAAAAGAATATAACTACTATAATGCTGCCCCTATATACAAGAATATAAATACTATAATACTGCCCCCTATATACAAGAATATAACTACTATAATACTGCCCCCTATATACAAGAATGTAACTACTATAATACTGCCCCCTATGTACAAGAATGTAACTACTATAATACTGCCCCCTATATACAAGAATATAACTACTATAATACTGCCCCCTATATACAAGAATATAACTACTATAATACTGCCCCCTATATACAAGAATATAACTACTATAATACTCCCCTATGTACAAGAATATAACTACTATAATACTGCTCCTATATACAAGAATATAACTACTATAATACTGCCCCTATATACAAGAATATAACTGCTATAATACTGCCTCCTATATACAAGAATATAACTACTATAATACTGCCCCCTATATACAAGAATATAACTACTATAATACTGCCCCCTATATACAAGAATATAACTACTATAATACTGTCCCTATATACAAGAATATAACTACTATAATACTGCCCCCTATATACAAGAATATCGCTACTATAATATTGCCCTCTATATACAAGAATATAACTACTATAATACTGCCCCTATATACAAGAATATAACTACTATAATACTCCCCTATATACAAGAATATAACTACTATAATACTGCTCCTATATACAAGAATATAACTACTATAATACTGCTCCTATATACAAGAATATAACTACCATAATGCTGCCTCCTATATACAAGAATATAACTACTATAATACTGCCCCCCTATATACAAGAACATAACTACTATAATACTGTCCCTATATACAAGAATATAACTACTATAATACTGCTCATATATACAAGAATATAACTACTATAATACTTCTCCTATATAAAAGAATATAACTACTATAATGCTGCCCCTATATACAAGAATATAAATACTATAATACTGCCGCTATATACAAGAATATAACTACTATAATACTAGCCCATATATACAAGTATATAACTACTATAATACTCCCCTATATACAAGAATATAACTACTATAATACTGCTCCTATATACAAGAATATAACTACTCTAATACTGCCCCTATATACAAGAATATAACTACTATAATACTGCCTCCTATATACAAGAATATAACTACTATAATACTGCCCCCTATACACAAGAATATAACTACTATAATACTGCTCCTATATACAAGAATATAACTACTATAATACTGCCCCCTATACACAAGAATATAACTACTATAATACTGCACCCTATATACAGGAATATAACTACTATAATACTGCTCCTATATACAAGAATATAACTACTATAATACTGCCCCCTATATACAAGAATATAACTACTATAATACTGCTCCTATATACAAGAATATAACTACCATAATGCTGCCTCCTATATACAAGAACATAACTACTATAATATTGTCCCTATATACAAGAATATAACTACTATAATACTGCTCATATATACAAGAATATAACTACTATAATACTTCTCCTATATAAAAGAATATAACTACTATAATGCTGCCCCTATATACAAGAATATAAATACTATAATACTGCCCCCTATATACAAGAATATAACTACTATAATACTGCCTCCTATATACAAGAATATAACTACTATACTACTGCCCCCTATGTACAAGAATATAACTACTATAATACTGTCCCTATATACAAGAAAATAACTACTATAATACTGCCCCCTATATACAAGAATATAACTACTATAATGATCTTTTTTATTTGAAAACTTGCAACAAAATATTACAATGTATTTACAAGACAGTCATGACAAATATAGAACAAAACTTGTCTCTTAATAACATCACAAATATTAAACAAAGCATGATATATTAATATTCCTCCAGTATAAATTCAAATTATTTTCCATATCTTTCCTATACACAGTCTTAAGACTTTCCAAGATATTATGCCTGACAGTATTACAGGAGAGTTCTTCTTTATTGATGACCAGGCTGCATCGCGCACACCACAGATGATACAGGGTCACCACATTTATGACATATAATGAACTTCTATCATATACACTAAGTTCAGGCTGGAAGTCTCCATACAGTAGCTGAGAGTATGGCTGTCCCACTAGATGTGGTAACTGCAGGGACAGGGACAGGGACACAGCTTCCCATAATTGTATACTGAAAGGACACTCTAGCAGTAGATGTTCCATGGTCTCTAGTATCTGGGGACACTCTTCTCTAGGACAGAATCTGTCCAACATGAATCTACACTTAAGGTTGACTCTAACATACATTTTGCCATGGAATCCTAACCATGCCACGTCCCTCATGTGCGGAGGAACTCTAGAGTCATCCAGGATTTTTGCAGCCTGTCTTATATCAAGGCTCGGGGCTTCCCTCAATTGTATATGGGCAGTGAACTGACATCTAAGGAGCTTCTTGTACAACTCCTTCCTATGGAGTAACTTGACATCATCATATAAGATCTTCCATTTAATGATCTTCCTGATTATATTGACTCCATACCAAGACACGTTATTCTTAATGCGCCCTGAGATCCTCTTTATGGGGTCACCTATTGACCACACAGACACAAACTGCTGGATCTGACTTTTAAACAAACTGCCCCATGGCTTCACCTCAGCATTCTTACAAAATAAAAAATTCTTCATCAGAAACATAAGACTAAAGAAGAGCTCCGGGCAGGGCATGGAGAGACCACCTTCCTTATGAGGGAGATAGACAATGTTCCTCCTGACTACATTGACCCTGTTACCCCACAAGAAGCGGAAGAAAACGTTTGTCAGTCTGGGAAGTAAAGTATCCGGTACTGGAAACACCACACTGATATATAGGAAGAGCGGGAGGAGGAAGCTCTTCAACAGGCGGACCTTCTCCTGATACGTCAGCCGCCAGTGCTTCCAGCTCAGCACCTTCTGTTCACACAGCGCTAACTTCTCCTCCCAGTTCACCTTCCCTTCATCCACAGCTCCAAACACAACCCCCAAAATCTTTATCTTCTCCTGAACTGTTCTGAAGGGCACCGAGAAGACATCGCTGTCACTTCCCAACCACAAGGCCTCGCTCTTCTCCATATTCACAGCAGAATTAGACACCTGGGAAAACCTGGCTATCTCTTGCTGTAGAGCTGCACAGTCACCAGCAGAAGACAACATGACCGTCACGTCATCCGCATAGGCGCAGAACTTTATCTCCTCTACTTTATTCTGCAAATGACATTTCAACCCCATAAACTTTTTATTGTCCTGCAATTTCCTTAAAAATGGATCCAGACTAAACACATATAATAATGGGCTGAGAGGGCAGCCTTGCCGCACACCCGACTTTATACTGAAGGCGTCTGCCAAGTGACCATTAATCAGAGGCCGGCTAACTGCCTCCTTATACAGAACCTGCAGCCATTGTACAAACTGCGCAGGAAGGCCGTACTCCAACAACACCTGATACAGGTAGTCATGATGGACTCTATCAAAGGCCTTACTCTGGTCTAAGCCTACTATATATGTCCCCACCTCATGCTGCTTAATATAAGTCATGGATTCTCTCATCAGCAGCAAGGAGTCCTCTATAGTCCGGCCTTTCACACCACACGTCTGATTAGGGATGATGAGATCATCCGCCACCTCACTCAGCCTGTAATACAAGATCTTGGCCAGGATTTTATAATCCGTGTTCAGCAGGGACAATGGACGCCAATTTTTTAAATCTTTCTGATTTCCCTTCTTTGCTAGGAGAACTAGAACAGATTTATACTGCGATTGTAAAAGTTTCCCAGCAGAGAGGCAATCATTATATACCTGCACCAGGTCAGGGGCCAATAAATCCCTGAACTCCTTATAAAACTCGCTGGTCAGGCCGTCCAGACCAGGACTCTTCTTGGTTTTTAAGGAGTCGATGCTCCTCTTTACCTCCTCCTCAGATATAGGGTCAGCCATGCCATCTGCCTGCGCTGGATCTAATTTTGGCAGGGTCACACTCTTCAGATAGGCCTTTATGTCGCCATCTCTAATCTGACTCCCTTCAAACAGTTTTCCATAATAATTTCCAATGATTTTATGAAGTTTTTTCTGTTCTGATTGCTCCATCCCGTTCTTATCTAATAGACTCACCAGAAGTTTCTTACTAACCCGGTTCTTACAGGCAATAAAGGGATCTGGGGTATGAACCCCCCAACTATCAAACTGGCCTTCTGCCTTCAGGGACTTGAGGCGATCATACTGCAGCTGTCTCATCTTCTGCTTTATCTGGCGGACGCTCTCTCCGTCTACCTGCTCTCCACTATTCATCTTACTATATAGACGGCTCAGTAGCAGTCTCAGGGCAGAATACCTCATATACTCCATATTACTCCGTCTCTTTGCAGCTCTTATAATAAACTGCTTGATGTCTCTTTTCATGTCCTCCCACCACTCCGCTGTATCATCGCACATACACTGGGTAGTTCTCCGGTCGTTATAAAATGTGATAAAGGACTCTTTAAACTGTGGATCCTGGAGCGCAGAGCTATTTACCTTCCAGTAGCCCTTACCATAGACCACAGCATCGTCCAGATCCAGCGTTACACTCACCATACAATGGTCGGAGAACTCTATAGGACTTATCCTATACTGAGAACACTTCAATTCTTTCTTAATGTACACACGGTCTATTCTGCTTGCATGACCTCCCTTATGATAAGTGTAGGCTTTACGACTACAATGTAGACCATAGGGGTCCACTAAATGAGCCTGCTGGACTAGACTATTGAGAAAATTTTCATCATATCTCAATCTTTTGTGACTACTGGAACGATCCACATTACTGGAGACACTATTGAAGTCACCACTCAAAATAAAGACCTTAGAAGTAAAACAATAGGGCTTAATATTTTGGAATAATTCCCTCCTCTCTTTCCTGGTTTGCTGGGCATAGATATTAATGACTCTATAATGTACAGTGTCCAGGGTAAAGTCCAGCATCAGGCAGCGGCCGGAGCAGAGCTCCAGGACTTTCTCCACTTGTACATCCATATTATTAAATAGAATTCCTACGCCATCATTTCGTTCCAGTCCAAAGGACCAGAATGATGGTCCGTGTCTCCAGTCTCTCTTGGCTGCGTACACCTGAGCATTGCTCTTCAGATAAGTCTCTTGTATAAAGATGATGTCAGATTTGTCGTCAGACAGACGCTGGAATATCGCCTGCCGCCTGCTCCTATTCTTCACACTGTTCACATTGATGGAGGTGATTTTCAGCATCATCCTGGTTACAGATCTTTCCTACTTTTTTTCCTTCTTCCACTGCTATGTCCCGTTACACCCCATCTTTTGGTGGACATTGGGGGGTCAGAGTCTTCATCCTGAGGTTCGTCGTCTGGGTTGCGTGAGGAGACTTGCTCCATCTCTGCTTCTTCTTCCTGGTCATCTTCTCCCAGCGCACAGTAACGTCCCCCCGTTATCGCCAGCACTGGAGACTCCGGTGATTTCTTTGCAGCAGTGATTTTTTTCCTCGAAGAATCATCTGTTTTACTTCTCCTTTTAACCGTCTGAAATCCCTCCTCATCCATACTAGTCGCTGCGGCTGGATCAGCTGGTTCTTTACTGGTCGCTGCGACTAGATCAGCTGGTTTTTTACTGGTCGCTGCAGCTGGATCAGCTGGTTCCTTACTGGTCGATGCAGCTGGATCAGCTGGTTCCTTAATGGTGTTGGGCAGATTTTTAGATGTTTTGGTGACAGAGTGACTGGATATTTTACTTTTAGCATGACCTCTATTTTCAGTGGCTGGTGACACTTCTGCAGCATCCACAGATGGGACATTCGTCCCTGGAGCAGGGTCTCTGGTACTTCGGCTTACATCATCGCTGGGGCTTCCAGGTTCTGGGGTTGTATCTACACATATGGAGACATCCTCCTGCTCTTCCTCCATGGTTTCTTTAAAGGTCTCCTCTTTATTATGTTCTGCATGTGGACACTCCCGGAATGTATGTCCAGGTCCTAAGCACAGGTTACAGATGACAGGTCCTGTACACTCGTCCTTCACATGCCCAAACTGACCACATAGTGAGCACTTAATACGGGAACAGTTGAACGCCAGGTGTCTGCCCCCACATCTATGGCACCGTCGCGGTTGACCAGGGTAGTAACATATGCCTCTCTCCGAGCCCAGGTAGAAGGAGTGCGGCAGATGTCTGGTCACTCCATTCTCCTGAACCAGCTGGATCTTGACAGAATATCCTCCATTCCAGATCTCCTCCTCATCATAGATCTTTGTTGGCAGTCTCTTCACCTCACAATATCTGCTCAACCAGTGCTGCAAATCTGCCAGAGCCACCACCTCAGACTGGAACAGGACGGTGGCGGTGACTACCTGGGGTTTAGTCAGCTGGATGACATGTAGATGCTCCCACATCGCGTGCTCCTTTGTATCGTTATAAATACTCCAGAACAAGTCTAGACTATATTGCAGCTTGAAACTGATGTCATAATTCCTGCTGGAGGGAACGTGGATCAGAGCGAACACCTCAGAAGCTTTAAACTTCATAAACTCCTTCAACAAAACTTTCCCAATGTAGAGTCTGGAAGGGATGTTTTCCTCTGGTCCTGAGTACCTGATTCTGACCGCGTTCCTCCTCTGAGGTGTGGGGTTAGTCGGTCTTGTGACGCTGGAGAACAGTCTCCTGTACTGAGGTCTGTCAGCAGGTGGGTCAGGACTGGACCTCTCCTCAGCTGATTGTACTGCAGATCCTCCTGTGTCTGCTCCTGATCGCTGTGTAACCTGCACTCCATTCACTGACACTGCGGACGGCTGAACCTCCAGCACAGGGTCTGCAATGTCCGCCTCAGCCTGTGCCGCTGGTTCATCAGATATCAGACTGTCAATCACCGCGGTGAGCGAGGTCTCACTTATAATGTCAGGACATGAGGCACTTTCTTGCTCACTCCCAGGAGTGCCACTCGCATTTACTTCATCAGTACTGCACATAGAGTCTACTGCAGTTAACCCCTCGTCAGCTGGCACACATTTCTCTGCAGCTTTAGCAGCATTTTTGTTCACTGATTGCACAGACCCCACACATGATGAGAGATGTGATCCTCCAGCCACTGCACACTCATATCTTCCAGGGTTTCCCTGCTCCACAATATTATACACAGTCTTATAGTCAGTGTCTTTTTTTGCAATGATATTTTTTCTCTTCACAGTTTGGGCTCTAGTCTCCCTTTTATTCTC
>NC_134691.1:339856354-339869955 GCF_050947455.1 Rhinoderma darwinii | reverse complement strand
ATAATACTACTCCTATATACAAGAATATAACTACTATAATACTGCTCCCTATATACAAGAATATAACTACTATAATACTGCTCCTATATACAAGAATATAACTACCATAATACTGCCCCTATATACAAGAATATAACTACTATAATACTGCCCTATGTACAAGAATATAACTACTATAATACTGCCCCCTATATATAAGAATATAACTACTATAATACTGCTCCTATATACAAGAATATAACTACTATAATACTACCTCCTATATACAAGAATATAACTACTATAATACTGCCCCCTATATAGAAGAATATAACTACTATAATACTGCTCCTATGTACAAGAATATAACTACTATAATACTGCCTCCTATATACAAGAATATAACTACTATAATACTGCCCCATATACACGAATATAACTATTATAATACAACCCCCTATGTACAAGAATATAACTTCTATAATACTGCCTCCTATATACAAGAATATAACTACCATAATACTGCCCCTATATACAAGAATATAACTACTATAATACTGCCCGTATATACAAGAATATAACTACTAGAATACTGCTCCCTATATACAAGAATTTAACTACTATAATACTGCTCCATATATACAAGAATATAACTACTATAATACTGCTCCTATATACAAGAATATAACTACTATAATACTGCCCCTGTATACAAGAATATTACTACTATAATACTGCCCCCTATATACAAGAATATAACTACTATAATACAACCCCCTATATACAGGAATAAAACTACTATAATACTACTCCTATGTACACGAATATAACTACTATAATACTGCCCCTATATAAAAGAATATAACTACTATAATACTACCCCATATACAAGAATATAACTACTATAATACAACCCCCTATGTACAATAATATAACTATTATAATACTGCTCCTATATACAAGAATATAACTACTATAATACTGCCCCTGTATACAAGAATATAACTACTATAATACTGCCCCCTATATACAAGAATATAACTACTATAATACAACCCCCTATATACAGGAATAAAACTACTATAATACTGCCCCCTATATACAAGAATATAACAACTATAATACTGCTTCTATAGACAAGAATATAACTACTATAATACTACCCCTATATACAAGAATATAACAACTATAATACTGCCTCCTATATACAAGAATATAATTACTATAATACTACCTCCTATATGCAAGAATATAACTACTATAATACTACTCCTATATACAAGAATATAACTACTATAATACTGCTCCCTATATACAAGAATATAACTACTATAATACTGATCCCTATATACAAGAATATAACTACTATAATACTGCTCCTATATACAAGAATATAACTACTATAATACTGCTCCTATATACAAGACTATAACTACTATAATACTGCTCCCTATATACAAGAATATAACTACTATAATACTGCTCCCTATATACAAGAATATAACTACTATAATACTGCCACCTATATACAAGAATATAACTACTATAATACTGCTCCTATATACAAGAATATAACTACTATAATACTGCTTCTATATGCAAGACTATGACTACTATAATACTGCTCCCTATATACAAGAATATGACTACTATAATACTGCTCCTATATACAAGAATATGACTACTATAATACTGCCCCTATGTATAAGAATATAACTACTATAATACTGCTCCCTATATACAAGAATATAACTTCTATAATACTGCCCCTATATACAATAATATAACTACTATAATACTGCCTCCTATATACAAGAATATAACTACTATAATACTGTCTCATATATACAAGAATATAACTACTATAATACTGCTCCCTATATACAAGGATATAACTACTATAGTACTGCCCCTATATACAAGAATATAACTACTATAATACTGCCACTATATACAAGAATATAACTACTATAATACTGCCCCCTATATACAAGAATATAACTACTATAATACTGCCCCTATATACAAGAATATAACTACTATAATACTGCCCCCTATATACAACAATATAACTACTATAATACTGCCCCTATATACAAGAATATAACTACTATAATACTGCCCCTATATACAAGACTATAACTACTATAATACTGCCCCTATTTACAAGAATATAACTACTATAATACTGCCACTATATACAAGAATATAACTACTATAATACTGCTCCTATATACAAGAATATAACTACTATAATACTGCCCCTATATACAAGAATATAACTACTATAATATTACCCCCATATACAAGAATATAACTACTATAATACTACCCCCTATATACAAGAATATAACTACTATAATACTACCCCTATATACAAGAATATAACTACTATAATACTGCCCCCTATATACAAGAATATAACTACTATAATACTGCCCCTATATACAAGAATATAACTACTATAATACTGCCCCCTATATACAAGAATATAACTACTATAATACTGCCCCTATATACAAGAATATAACTACTATAATACTGCCTCCTATATACAAGAATATAACTACTATAATACTGCCCCCTATATACAAGAATATAACTACTATAATACTGCCCCCTATATACAAGAATATAACTACTATAATACTGCCCCTATATACAAGAATATAACTACTATAATACTGCCCCCTATATACAAGAATATAACTACTATAATACTACCCCCATATACAAGAATATAACTACTATAATACTACCCCCTATGTACAAGGAAATAACTACTATAATACTGCCCCCTATGTAGCAGTAATGACATTCATGACTTATACCGTCTCAGTAACAACTCACAGAAAATGTCCATACTTACTGATACAAGGGCAGGTATATACACCATTTCCCAATAGGAAGCAGACAAGCCACAATACTACATAGAGGGAGATCGCTCAGGTGCAATACACTAATGAACAGTCACTCTCACACCTACTATTCATGAGGGGGGGGGGGGTGGCTGCTTAGTATTATCATTGCACACAGATGAGGCTTACATAAGGGTACTAGTCACACGGTTACATGTAGTGCACCATGCTGGTATACAGCCTATTGATCACTCCCATACTATTAGAACAGGCCATCTGCCCAGCACTTTCTAGTTGTACGACATTAAGTACTGACCCCCCACTATCCACCAGCAATAAAAGGCCTGGCTGCGTCCGGTAAAAATAGACATAATAAACATGAGGTATTATTTTGGCCAAATATGCAAGCTCGCAACCTGTGTCAAAGGTCCTCATCGTCTGGCGAGTCCCTACAGTTAAATCACAGAAAAAAAGCCATACCCACCAATACACGGGCCGGTTCAAGCACCAATTCCCACAACACGTAACCATGTGATTGGCACCTTATATTAGCCTTATATGTTTGCAATGATAATACTAAGTAGCCCCCCTCTCATGAATGATAGGAGTGGTAGTGGCTGTTCATCAGTATTTTGCACCTGTGTAACCTTCCTCTATGTAATATTGTGCTTGTCTGCATCCTGTTGGGAACCTGCCCTTGTATCAGTAGGTAAGGCCTTTTTCTGTCATCTCAGTGGCAGATGTGTTATAAATGGGCCTTTTTCACATTATTTTAAATAAATTGTCCCTCAAAAAATCTAATAATAAATCAGAAAATATTCCACAAGAAGCTTTGACGTGATAAATTGTTTCCTCAGCTGTCATTTTCTGCAGTTTTCCATCTTGATGTGTTTTTGGCCGGGGTCTTGCTGCTTATTACAGTTTTATGTTCTGCCAAGTGCACATGAGGTGTCATTATACATAGTCTGTAATTTACTGCTTTCCAGGAGACGTTTATAGGGAGTTATATTCCCAACATCCTTTATTCTCACTGCAAACCATAAGGAGACGGGCGCTTCATCACATTTTCCTCTTTAAATGTAAAATTTTCTTGTATCCAATGAAATTGAGAACTTGTATCTTGTCTAAACCAAAGCTCAACGTGATTATAATTTTCTACAATAACGATGAAGTAAAGGGATGAATAAAGCTTATGTCTTAGGGTATATTCACACGGCAACGCCAATTACGTCTGAAATTACGGAGCTGTTTTCAGGCGAAAAGGGCATGTTCACACGCCATATTTACAGACGTAATTCAGGCGTTTTACGCCTCGAATTACGGCCGAAAATACGGCTCCAAACCGTCTGCAAACATCTGCCCATTGAATTCAATGGGTGTTACGGTGTTCTGTGCAGACGCCCGCCTCAAAGAAGTGCCTGTCACTTCTTGGGACGTAATTGGAGCCGTATTTTCAGCCGTAATTCGAGTAGTAAAACGCCTGAATTACGTCCGTAAATAGGGTGTGTGAACATACCCTTAGCGCAACAGACAGGAATATACTGGTGTGTTCATAGGAAGAGAAAGGAGAAAAAGTATTAACATGAGACCAGGGCACAGTCATCTATGTAGTAATGGGAAACTCCTGGGCAAAGGAAATCTGTACATACAGGGGACGGCAAAATAAATTCATACAAATTAGTCTTATAGTTATAATCTTGTAATCAGTATTATAGTAGTTATATTCTTGTATATAGGGTGCAGTATTATAGTAGTTATATTCTTGTATATAGGGTGCAGTATTATAGTAGTTATATTCTTGTATATAGGGGGGCAGTATTATAGTAGTTATATTCTTGTATACAGGAGCAGTATTATAGTAATTATATTCTTGTATATAGGGTGCAGTATTATAGTAGTTATATTCTTGTATATAGGGGGCAGTATTATAGTAGTTATATTCTTGTATATAGGAGCAGTATTATAGTAGTTATATTCTTGTATATAGGGGGCAGTATTATAGTCGTTATATTCTTGTATATAGGAGCAGTATTATAGTAGTTATATTCTTGTATATAGGGGGCAGTATTATAGTAGTTATATTCTTGTATATAGGGGGCAGTATTATAGCAGTTATATTCTTGTATATAGGAGGCAGTATTATAGTAGTTATATTCTTGTATATAGGGGCAGTATTATAGTAGTTATATTCTTGTATATAGGGGCAGTATTATAGTAGTTATATTCTTGTATATAGCAGCAGTATTATAGTAGTTATATTCTTGTATATAGGGGGCAGTATTATAGTAGTTATATTCCTGTATATAGGGTGCAGTATTATAGTAGTTATATTCTTGTATATAGGGGCAGTATTATAGTAGTTATATTCTTGTATATAGGGGCAGTATTATAGTAGTTATATTCTTGTATATAGCAGCAGTATTATAGTAGTTATATTCTTGTATATAGGGGCAGTATTATAGTAGTTATATTCTTGTATATAGGGGGCAGTATTATAGTAATTATATTCTTGTATATAGGAGCAGTATTATAGTAGTTATATTCTTGTATATAGGGGCAGTATTATAGTAGTTATATTCTTGTATATAGGGAGCAGTATTATAGTAGTTATATTCTTGTATATAGGGGCAGTATTATAGTAGTTATATTACTGTATATAGGAGCACTATTATAGCAGTTATGGTCTTGTATATAGGGGGCAGTATTATAGTAGTTATATTCTTATATATAGGAGCAGTATTATAGTAGTTATATTCTTGTATATAGGGGCAGTATTATAGTAAATATATTGTTGTACATATGGGCAGTATTATAGTAGTTATATTCTTGTATATAGGGGCAGTATCATAGTAGTTATATTCCTGTATATAGGGGGCAGTATTATAGTAGTTCTAGTCTTGTATATAGGGAGCAGTATTATAGTAGATATATTCTTGTATATAGGCGCAGTATTATAGTCATTATATTCTTGTACATAGGGGGCAGTATTATAGTAGTTATATTCTTGTATATAGGGGGCAGTATTATAGTAGTTATATTCTTGTATATAGAGGCAATATTATAGTAGTTATATTCTTGTATATAGGAGGCAGTATTAGGCTGGGTTCACACGTGGCGGAATTTCACTTAAATTCCGCTGCGGAAACTCCGCAGCGTTAATCCGCAGCGGAGCCGTTTCTCCATTGCCTTCCACTTCTATTTAGAAGTGTTCGTTTAGACGAGGCGTAAAATTCCGCTGCGGAGCATAGGCTGCGGAGCGGAATTTGGTGTCCGCAGCATGCTCTGTCTGTTGCGGAGCAGTGGCGGACTGGTTGCGGACTCATTGCGGAAGTTCTCCATTGACTTCAATGGAGATTCTAATTTCCGCAATGAAGTCCGCAGCTGTCATGCACATGTTATGTGTGCTGCGGATGCGTTTTGCTTTTTTTAACTTGACATTTCTTCATTCTGGCTGGACCTATGTATTTCTAGGTCTACAGCCGGACTGAGGAAGTCAATGGGGCTCCCGTAATGACGGGAGCGTTGCTAGGAGACGTCAGTAAATAGTCACTGTCCAGGGTGCTGAAAGAGTTAAGCGATCGGCAGTAACTGTTTCTGCACCCGGGAGAGTGACTACCGATCCCAATATACAGCAACCTGTCAAAAAAAATAGAAGTTCATACTTACCGAGAACTCCCTGCTTCTGTCTCCAGTCGGCTTCTCAGGATGACGTTTTCAGTGTAAGTGACGGCTGCAGCCAATCACAGGCTGCAGCGGTCACATGGACTGCGGCGTCATCCAAGACATTGTTGTATATAGGAGCAGTATTATAGTGGATATATTCTTGTATATAGGGAGCAGTATTATAGTAGTTATATTCCTGTATATAGGAGTAGTATTATAGTAGTCATATTCTTGTATATAGCAGCAGTATTATAGTAGTTATATTCTTGTATATAGGGGGCAGTATTATAGTAGTTATATTCTTGTATATAGGGTGCAGTATTATAGTAGTTATATTCTTGTATATAGGGGGCAGTATTATAGTAGTTATATTCTTGTATATAGGAGCAGTATTATAGTAGTTATATTCTTGTATATAGGGGGCAGTATTATAGTCGTTATATTCTTGTATATAGGAGCAGTATTATAGTAGTTATATTCTTGTATATAGGGGGCAGTATTATAGTAGTTATATTCTTGTATATAGGGGGCAGTATTATAGCAGTTATATTCTTGTATATAGGAGGCAGTATTATAGTAGTTATATTCTTGTATATAGGGGCAGTATTATAGTAGTTATATTCTTGTATATAGGGGCAGTATTATAGTAGTTATATTCTTGTATATAGCAGCAGTATTATAGTAGTTATATTCTTGTATATAGGGGGCAGTATTATAGTAGTTATATTCTTGTATATAGGGTGCAGTATTATAGTAGTTATATTCTTGTATATAGGGGCAGTATTATAGTAGTTATATTCTTGTATATAGGGGCAGTATTATAGTAGTTATATTCTTGTATATAGCAGCAGTATTATAGTAGTTATATTCTTGTATATAGGGGCAGTATTATAGTAGTTATATTCTTGTATATAGGGGGCAGTATTATAGTAATTATATTCTTGTATATAGGAGCAGTATTATAGTAGTTATATTCTTGTATATAGGGGCAGTATTATAGTAGTTATATTCTTGTATATAGGGAGCAGTATTATAGTAGTTATATTCTTGTATATAGGGGCAGTATTATAGTAGTTATATTACTGTATATAGGAGCACTATTATAGCAGTTATGGTCTTGTATATAGGGGGCAGTATTATAGTAGTTATATTCTTATATATAGGAGCAGTATTATAGTAGTTATATTCTTGTATATAGGGGCAGTATTATAGTAAATATATTGTTGTACATATGGGCAGTATTATAGTAGTTATATTCTTGTATATAGGGGCAGTATCATAGTAGTTATATTCCTGTATATAGGGGGCAGTATTATAGTAGTTCTAGTCTTGTATATAGGGAGCAGTATTATAGTAGATATATTCTTGTATATAGGCGCAGTATTATAGTCATTATATTCTTGTACATAGGGGGCAGTATTATAGTAGTTATATTCTTGTATATAGGGGGCAGTATTATAGTAGTTATATTCTTGTATATAGAGGCAATATTATAGTAGTTATATTCTTGTATATAGGAGGCAGTATTAGGCTGGGTTCACACGTGGCGGAATTTCACTTAAATTCCGCTGCGGAAACTCCGCAGCGTTAATCCGCAGCGGAGCCGTTTCTCCATTGCCTTCCACTTCTATTTAGAAGTGTTCGTTTAGACGAGGCGTAAAATTCCGCTGCGGAGCATAGGCTGCGGAGCGGAATTTGGTGTCCGCAGCATGCTCTGTCTGTTGCGGAGCAGTGGCGGACTGGTTGCGGACTCATTGCGGAAGTTCTCCATTGACTTCAATGGAGATTCTAATTTCCGCAATGAAGTCCGCAGCTGTCATGCACATGTTATGTGTGCTGCGGATGCGTTTTGCTTTTTTAACTTGACATTTCTTCATTCTGGCTGGACCTATGTATTTCTAGGTCTACAGCCAGACTGAGGAAGTCAATGGGGCTCCCGTAATGACGGGAGCGTTGCTAGGAGACGTCAGTAAATAGTCACTGTCCAGGGTGCTGAAAGAGTTAAGCGATCGGCAGTAACTGTTTCTGCACCCGGGACAGTGACTACCGATCCCAATATACAGCAACCTGTCAAAAAAAATAGAAGTTCATACTTACCGAGAACTCCCTGCTTCTGTCTCCAGTCCGGCTTCTCAGGATGACGTTTCAGTGTAAGTGACGGCTGCAGCCAATCACAGGCTGCAGCGGTCACATGGACTGCGGCGTCATCCAAGACATTGTTGTATATAGGAGCAGTATTATAGTGGATATATTCTTGTATATAGGGAGCAGTATTATAGTAGTTATATTCCTGTATATAGGAGTAGTATTATAGTAGTCATATTCTTGTATATAGGAGCAGTATTATAGTAGTTATATTCTTGTATATAGGAGCAGTATTATAGTAGTTATATTCTTGTATATAGGGGCAGTATTATAGTAGTTATATTCTTGTATATAGGGTACAGTATTATAGTAGTTATATTCTTGTATATAGGAGGCAGTATTATAGTAGTTATATTCTTGTATATAGGAGGCAGTATTATAGTAGTTAAATTCTTGTATATAGGAGCAGTATTATAGTAATTATATTCTTGTATATAGGAGCAGTATTATAGTAGTTATATTCTTGTATATAGGAGCAGTATTATAGTCGTTATAGTCTTGAATATAGGGGCAGTATTACAGTAGTTATATTCTTGTATATAGGGGGCAGTATTATAGTAGTTATATTCTTGTATATAGGGGGCAGTATTATAGTAGTTATATTCTTGTATATAGGGGCAGTATTATAGTAGTTATATTCTTGTATATAGGAGCAGTATTATAGTCGTTATATTCTTGAATATAGGGGCAGTATTACAGTAGTTATATTCTTGTATATAGGGGGCAGTATTATAGTAGTTATATTCTTGTATATAGGGGGCAGTATTATAGTAGTTATATTCTTGTATATAGGAGCAGTATTATAGTAGTTATATTCTTGTATATAGGGGGTAGTATTATAGTAGTTATATTCTTGTATATAGGAGCAGTATTATAGTAGTTATATTCTTGAATATAGGGGCAGTATTATAGTAGTTATATTCTTGTATATATGAGCAGTATTATAGTAGTTATATTCTTGTATATAGGGGCAGTATTATAGTAGTTATATTCTGTAATATAAGGGCAGTTTTATAGTAGTTATACTCTTATATATAGGGGAGTATTATAGTAGTTGTATTCTGGTATATAGGGGAAGTATTATAGTAGATATATTCTTGTATATAGGGGGCAGTATTATAGTAGTTACATTCTTGTATATAGGGGCATTATTATAGTAGTTATATTCTTGTATATAGGAGCAGTATTATAGTAGTTATATTCTTGTATACAGGAGCATTATTATAGTAGTTACATTCTTGTACAGTATATAGGGGGCAGTATTATAGCAGTTATATTCTTGTATATAGGGGGCAGTATTATAGTAGTTATATTCTTGTTTATAGTGGTCAGTATTATAGTAGTTATATTCTTGTATATAGGGGCAGTATTATAGTAGTTATATTCCTGTAGATGGGAGGCGATATTATAGTAGTTATATTCTTGTATATAGGGGCAGTATTATAGTAGTTACATTCTTGTATATAAGGGCAGTATTATAGTAGTTATATTCTTGTATATAGGAGCAGTATTATAGTAGTTATATTCTTGTATATAGAGGCAGTATTATAGTAGTTATATTCTTGTATATAGGAGCAGTATTATAGTAGTTATATTCTTGTATATAGGAGCAGTATTATAGTAGTTATATTCTTGTATATAGGGGGCAGTATTATAGTAGTTATATTCTTGTATATAGGGGACAGTATTATAGTAGTTATATTCTTGTATATAGAGGCAGTATTATAGTAGTTATATTCTTGTATATAGGAGCAGTATTATAGTAGTTATATTCTTGTATATAGGAGCAGTATTATAGTCGTTATATTCTTGTATATAGGGGGCAGTATTATAGTAGTTATATTCTTGTATATAGGGGACAGTATTATAGTAGTTATGTTCTTGTATATAGGGGCAGTATTATAGTAGTTATATTCTTTTATATTGGAGCAGTATTATAGTTGTTATATTCTTGTATATAGGGGCAGTATTATAGTAGTTATATTCTTGTATATAGGATTAGTATTATAGTAGTTATATTCTTGTATATAGGGGGCAGTATTATAGTAGTTATATTCTTGTATATAGGGGGCAGTATTATAGTAGTTATATTCTTGTATATAGCGGCAGTATTATAGTAGTTATATTCTTGTATACAGGGGGCAGTATTAGGGCATGACCACACGTGGCGGATTTCCTCCGCAACTGTCCGCATCCATGCCGCACAGAATCTGCGTTGCAGATTCTGCCTCGGATCTGCACAAAATGTGCAGTAAATTGATGCGGACTAGATGCTGCGGACTGCGGTAAAAGTACTTCCCTTCTCCCTATCAGTGCAGGATAGAGAGAAGGGATAGCACTTTCCCTTGTGAAAGTCAAAGAAATTCATACTTACCGCCCGTTGTCTTGGTGACGCGTCCCTCCTTCGGCATCCAGCCCGACCTCCCTGGATGACGCGGCAGTCCATGTGACCGCTGCAGCCTGTTATTAGCCTGTGATTGGCTGCAGCCGTCACTTAGACTGAAACGTCATCCTGGGAGGCCGGACTGGAGACAGAAGCAGGGAGTTCTCGGTAAGTATGAACTTCATTTTTTTTTACAGATAGATGTATATTGGGATCGGTAGTCACTGTCCAGGGTGCAGAAACAGTTACTGCCGATCGCTTAACTCTTTCAGCACCCTGGACAGTGACTATTTACTGACGTCTCCTAGCAACGCTCCCGTCATTACGGGAGCCCCATTGACTTCCTCAGTCTGGCTGTACACCTAGAAATACATAGGTCCAGCCAGAATGAAGAAATGTCAAGTTAGAAAAGCAAGACGGATCCGCAGCACACATAACATGTGCATGACAGCTGCGGACTTCATTGCGGAAATTAGAATCTCCATTGAAGTCAATGGAGAAATTCCGCCATGAGTCCGCCACTGCTCCGCAACAGACAGAGCATGCTGCGGACACCAAATTCCGCTCCGCAGCCTATGCTCCGCAGCGGAATTTTACGCCTCGTCTAAACGAACACTGCTAAATTAAAGTGTAAGTCAATGGACAAATGGCTCCGCTGCGGATTAACGCTGCGGAGTGTCCGCAGCGGAATTTAAGTGAAATTCCGCCACGTGTGAACCCAGCCTTATAGTAGTTATATTCTTGTATATAGGAGGCAGTATTATAGTAGTTATATTCTTGTATATAGGGGACAGTATTATAGTAGTTATATTCTTGTATATAGGGGCAGTATTATAATAGTTATATTCTTGTATATAGGAGTAGTATTATAGTAGTTATATTCTTGTATATAGGGGCCAGTATTATAGTAGTTATATTCTTGTATATAGGGGCAGTATTATAGTAGTTATATACTTGTACATAGGGGCAGTATTATAGTAGTTATATTCTTGTATATAGGGGACAGTATTATAGTAGTTATATTCTGGTATATAGGGTGCAGTATTATAGTAGTTATATTCTTGTATATAGGGGGCAGTATTATAGTAGTTATATTCTTGTATATAGGAGGCAGTATTATAGTAGTTATATTCTTGTATATAGGAGCAGTATTATAGTAGTTATATTCTTGTATATAGGAGCAGTATTATAGTATTTATATTCTTGTATATAGGAGCAGTATTATAGTAGTTATATTCTTGTATATAGGGGGCAGTATTATAGTAGTTATATTCTTGTATATAGGGAGCAGTATTATAGTAGTTATAGTCTTCTATATAGGGGGCAGTATTATAGTAGTTATATTCTTGTATATAGGATCAATATTATAGTAGTTATATTCTTGTATATAGGGGCAGTATTATAGTAGTTATATTCTTGTATATAGGATCAATATTATAGTAGTTATATTCTTGTATATAGGGGCAGTATTATAGTAGTTATATTCTTGTATATAGGGAGCAGTATTATAGTAGTTATATTCTTGTATATAGGGAGCAGTATTATAGTAGTTATATTCTTGTATATAGGGAGCAGTATTATAGTAGTTATATTCTTGTATATAGGGGGTAGTATTATAATAGTTATATTCTTGTATATAGGGGCAGTATTATAGTAGTTATATTCTTGTATATAGGGGGCAGTATTATAGTAGTTATATTCTTGTATATTGGGGCAGTATTATAGTAGTTATATTCTTGTATATAGGGAGCAGTATTATAGTAGTTATATTCTTGTATATAGGAGCAGTATTATAGTAGTTATATTCTTGTATATAGGGGCAGTATTATAGTAGTTATATTCTTGTATATAGGGGGCAGTAGTATAGTAGTTATATTCTTGTATATAGGAGAAGTATTATAGTAGTTATATTCTTGTATATAAGGAGCAGTATTATAGTGGTTATATTCTTGTATATAGGGGGCAGTATTATAGTAGTTATATTCTTGTATATAGGAGCAGTATTATAGTAGTTATATTCTTGTATATAGGGGGCAGTATTATAGTAGTTATATTCTTGTATATAGGGGGCAGTATTATAGTAGTTATATTCTTGTACATAGGGGGCAGTATTATAGTAGTTATATTCTTGTATATAGGGCAGTATTATAGTAGTTATATTCTTGTATATAGGGGGCAGTATTATAGTAGTTATATTCTTGTACATAGGGAGCAGTATTATAGTAGTTATATTCTTGTATATAGGGAGCAGTATTATAGTAGTTATATTCTTGTGTTTTTGAATTATTCTCACATCAAAAGCAAATAATCCTAAATGCTTTAATGATTCCTAAAACATTGTACTTATCCTGGTTATGAATTATCAGTCAGAATTTACTGTAAGACATCTTATCTCTTATAAAGAAAAGGCGACAGAGAATATAATTTCTTGAAAAATAAATAAATAAATAAATGTAAAAATTTTATAGGAAAAAATAATAATATAGAAAATAATAAATAAATAAAATATCTGACTTAAAAAAAGAAATATTCCTTTTTAATATTGCCCTTATAATTCAAAACCATTATATGAT